>NW_017670356.1:723229-881238 GCF_001879085.1 Nicotiana attenuata
TTGAGGCAAGAGTCGTTTCTTTAGTTTATATGCGGGAATGCCCCGCGTAGTTTGTATATAGTTTTTTCGGGATATGCCCCGAAGTACTTGTATTTGGAGGCCGAAAGTGGTAACTCGTTAGTATTTTTTATTTTTATTTTTTCAATTTTTTTCTTTTATTAGTAGGAACGACCTCGAGCCTCTTGTGTGTTTGTTTTTCTTTTCTGTGTTTGTTTTTTTATCTCATTTGAATATTTTAAAAGCCAACTAGATCGAGTACGCAACCGTGACCTTCACGGGACTCGGAGAGTGCCTAACACCTTCCCCCCGAGCCAAATGAACCCCCTTACCTAAAATCTCTGGTGTCGACTTAGTTTTGAGTCCAAGTGTTTTAAAAGGAAAAAGTATTTCTAAAAACAGTGACCTAGCACACAGAAAACCAATGCTAGGTGGCGACTCTTGAAAAATCACTTTTTAACACAATATTGTTTGTCACTTTTAAGTAAAAACCCTTTTTGAGATTTACAAACTTTTTTTATTTAAGAGGGTTAATGAGGTAAAAAAAGGGGGTATGACAGCTCTGGCGACTTTGCTGGGGAGTTGCAGGTTCGAGCTGATACTATGATCTTGTTGTCTTTTTAGAATATTCGGTTGGAGTTTTTTTATGTTTTTTATTAGTTTTATTTGGTTTTAATTATGTTTTTATATTTTGTTATTATTTGCTAGTTGTTTATGTGTTTACAGTTTTCTTTTTATATGCTTACTGCCTTATAACTGTCATCATATGCATTACCCGGTCAATTCTTTCTACAACAAGTCTCAGATTATGCGTCGCGTACATGAACTCTTTGTTGAGTCACCCTTATTTTAGGAGGGGGGCCGTCGGACGTATGGAGTGGGTGGAAAGCAGCAACCACTATCGGCCATACACTCCCCCGAATTGCCTTGTTAGTGAACTCCAAACTTAGGTCAGCCTTTAGGTCATTCTTATTTGCATCATGTCATTTAAACCTAGCAAGGCTCGGTCCCAGGCACCGTGTCCGTTGTAGGAGGCCTATCCAAATTATGTCAAAATGGGCCTGTGGTCCAAAAAGACATTTGATCATCCATATGTGCTACTTGCTGCATTCTTTAAGGGTAAAAGGGTTATTTGGCGGACCAATGATGGTTGAGGGTACATGAGAAAGAAAAGAGGGTGAAGTATAAAGATGAAGCAAGCAAGCCTAGTTATATTTTTCTTTCACAACTTTTTCAAGAAAAAGATAAAAAAATTGAAAAATGAAAAATCCAAAAAGATCTTGCACTTTCTCTACCATTTTTCGAAAAATAATCCAAAAATATTTTACATTTGTTTCCCATCATTTTTCAAAAAGACAAAAAATATTGTGTTTCCAAATTAGTTGCATTTTTTAAAGCTTTCTCCGGTGTCCAATATTCCCGAACTACGCATACCTGATTCTCGTCCTTCGGAGCAAGATACGTAGGCAACCCACATAGGGTCCTGTCTTCCTAGTGAGTCTTAGGTTCTTGGCTTCCGGGGTTGTAGCCAAATCTTGCATGTCTAGCCACATTTGGCCACGTTGGCAGTTTTTGCAAAATAGGGCAATTTTCTCAAAGTAATTTGTTATCCCATGTCTTAGAGCCCTAAGTCCACAACAAGGTGTACTCTCATTTTAAGGTCCATTCTCGTTAAATTTGCATGTCTAGCCACATTTTTCCATATCGGCCGTTTTTGCAAAATGGGTCATTTCCCCAAGGTAATTTTTAAGGCCATGATTGTTGGGAGTTTGAAGCCGTGTAAGCTTTGAATGGGGTATTTTTCATGCATTAGGGGTCAACTTTGTCAAGTTTGCACTAATAGCCACCTTCAGCCACTTAGGCCATTTTGTGAAAATAGCCCAATCGTGTCTTGCATCTGTCCAATAGGAAGTGTTGTGGTGTCACATAGTGTCCCGAGTCTCTAACTATGTTCTCTTCATTCAGGTATGGACCCGCTAATCCGATCTAAGGTGCTGATGGTGGTAAAGATTCCTAGGAAGTTGATTAAGTGGTGGAAAATGTTTTCATTGTTAGAGCAGCATGAGTTAATGGAGAAACTGGGTACCCTCACTTCCCTTCTTGATATCACCCCTCGCCTAGACTTAGTGGAGGCGATGTTGACCTATTGGGATCAGCAAAATTTGGTTTTCAGATTTGAAGAATGTGAGATAACTCCTACCTTGGCAGAAATGGCTGGTCTTACTCGTTTAAGCTATATAGGCAGGGACATGATACTTCCCCGAGACCGCTCTAGGACAAGATTCCTCAGCGACCTGGGCCTGAAAGACAACAAGAATTTAAGATGCCTCAAGCAGTCCTGGATATCCTTGGATTATTTGTTTGCTAGATTTGGACCACATGATAGTTTTGACGTCTTTTGGGATGAGTTTTGCACAACCAAGGAAAAGTGGAAAAGACGCCGCCTCGAAGCTTTCAGCCTTGCTTTGTTGGGATTATTGGTTTTTCCATAAGATGAGAGGCACATTAGCACCCGTCTATAATCTGTGGTAATGGCACTATTTCATGAGAAGCAACACAAAACAGTTACCGTTGTGCCGATAATCTTAGCAGAGTTGTATTGAGCCCTGAGTGAGGTTAGAGGAGGTGTCAGATATTCTGAGGGAAGTAACCTTTTGCTACAATTGTGGATGATGGCGCATTTACACACCGCTTCCTTACTTTGTCTCATCGACCGTGCCTTGAGGGATCGGGTGGTATGCATCGAGTGTATGATGCAATCTCCTAAGTTTACATACCTAGTAGGCGTCATAGCTTGGATTGAGTTCCTTGGTTTGAGGACAAATGAGAATGTTTTGTGGGCTTACCTTTGGCTACCTTTAGATGAGATCGTGGTAGGATGTCGCATGCAACCTTTCCTGATGTTGATAGGACTTAAGTGTGTCAGGCCATACACTCCCGTTAGGGTAATGCGATAGTTGGTCAGGAGACAAAAGGAGCCGCCAACTTTGAATCTTCGGAGGCACATCATGAATTTTAGCAGAAAGGCGGCTGACGAAATCAAGTATGTGCAATACTGGAACAATGCAAAGAGGATGAAGAAAAATACATTAGTAGAGGACGTTGGCAGGCCCAAGTGTACTCAGGAGTACTTGATCTGGTTGCAGTCTATCACACCAGGGGTCAGCACCCCATTGCTAGCACAACTTAGGGGTCGGGAAGTTCAGATAGATGATTTTGAGGAGGCTTCGGATCAGGATCCTTGGGATAAGATAAAGTCTCAGTTAGCGGGATTGGTAGCAAATGTAGAGCAGCATGGCCAGTATTTGTGTAGAGTCGGCCTTCAGGAGGCGGGGGCACACACCAGGGTCTTTATTCCCATCATTGGTGTTTCTTTACGAGGCATGTTACAGAGTTTGAGCATGACGGACAGCCCATGACCATCTCAGCCGGGGGCATCACATCCAGTTGAGGAGGATTTCTATTATTATTCACATGTTTTGAGTCTATTTATGTCATCTTTTATTTTCTAGCCTAGTCTTATTGGTGAAAACCCTCACGGGCACCGTAAGGCGATGGTGAGCTGAGAGAAAATTTAAAATGAGAGAGTCTTACTGGTGAAAACCCTCACGGGCACCGCAAGGCGATGGTGAGCTAAGAGATGAACAAATGAGAGAGGCTTGTTGGTGAAAACCCTTCGGGGCACTACAAGTCGAATGAGTATCGTGACTTTACAGAGAAATTGGATCACTGAAAGCCCGATTTTGAAGTATGAAGACATGGCATGAACTGAAAATATGATTGAACAGATTAGGCTGATCAATCCGAGATGCATGTCATGATCATTGGAGCCAGCCGCTTCACTCAGATAAGTCTTCTTTTTCCCATTCTCCCTCACATAGTCATCTTTGTTCAAAATTTTCCTTTGTTCCTTTTGCCAAAAATCACTTCACTATGCTCTTTAAGTCTGTCTTTATGAGTGTCTTTCGATTTAGACTTGTTGAACAAGCAGGAAAAGATTCCAAAGCCTACTACCAACTTTTAAATTGAACAAAGCGGAGTTTGGCCAAGCACATCACAAGTGACATGATTTAGAATGAGCAGTATGGTGATAATTGAAGTTCAGGCGGTAAGGCGATTCCTGAATTTTGAGAAAATACAAAGATTTAGCAACTTTCAGAATGAAACACAATGCAACAAGTGAGTGTAAGAGATTCAGGTCATTCAGAGATTTGGTGGTCCAGTTTCGATCAAAAGGTCAAACAATTCCTTGCTGGCCCAAAGCAACTAATCAGAATGAAGCATGGCAGTGGCAGAAGCAGACACTCAGCAGTGATGCCACAAATTAACCACCACATTTTCAAACTAACAAGATTTTGTTTGTCTGAAACAGGGGCAAAAAATTCTGTTTATTCTGCAAGGATCCTCCAGGAAGAGAGCATGGCTCAGGTAAGTTCGTTCTCGGCTTTTGAGGACCCTCCTGGATAATAGGATTTAGGTTTTAAATTCTCAGGACCCTCCTGGATAATGGGATTTAATTTCAAATTTTCAAGGATCAGGTTTCAAGTTTTCAGGACCCTCCTGGATAATGGGATTAATTTTCAAGTTCTCAGGACCTTCCTGGATAATGGGATTTGATTTGAGTTTCAGGACCCTCATGGATAATGGGATTTGATTTAAGTTTTCAGGACCCTCTTGGAAAATGGGGTTTAACTAACACTCACAAATGTTCCGAGTACAAACTGGGGCAGGAGATTTTTCTTGTTTTGTTTGTTTTGTTGCAATTGCAAGCGCCCACCTGGAGAATGAGGGAATTTATTTTAGAATTCATACGAGATAGTTTCAGAGTACTGATAATTAAAACTAAATCAACAGAATTGTCACGACCCAAAAACCACAAGTCGTGATGGCACCTAAATCAACCCGCTAGGTAAGCCAACTAACAGAAAAATACAACTCAACTGAAATTATAAGAGAGTAGAAAATAGATAACTGAACATTTATGAATTTACCAAGACTAGGCAGTACGAATCACGAGCTTCTAAGATTTGAAATTTCAAAACTGATACAAATAAATACACGTTCTGTTTGAAGGTTACATAAACAGATTAGCAATAACCTAATCTACCAAGAACAAGTGGCAGCTATATCCAAATGCACAAACATCTTCCGAATCAGCACCCGACGTCACCAGCAACTCCGCTCCAAAATCTGCACGTGACGTACAGAAGTGCAGTATCAGTACAACCGACCCCATGTACTTGTAAGTATTTTGTCTAACCTCGTCGAAGTAGTGACGAGGCTTTTAGTTAAAAAGATGCTTATTTAAATAACATGTACATTAGATTAACAGTAAAGCAGTTCAAAGTAGAACGGATAAAAATAACATACGCTACTCGACGAGACAGTCAATAATTACTAAAAGAACCACAGTAAAATTTTCACAATCCTTTCTTGTATGAGATTTATGTCCAATATGTCAAATATCAAATCACATGGCACGGTAACACCCTTCGTGCTTTTATCTCATCCTCACTATGTATAAATAAATTTATGAAACAATTCAATTAGCACGGCAACACCCTTCGTGCGTTCAACTCATCTTTCCCAAGTGATCGTATAACAGAGCCAACCATATCACAGGAACACAATAATAGGAATTACTAAGTAGGAAATACGCAAGTAACAACAGTGGGCAAGGATACACATGTGGGTCACGATAAAGTACTAAGCGGAAAGCACATGAGTAACAACAACAATTGGAAACAGGGAATATCAACTTCAATTAACTAGCATATTGGAGGCCTAAGTACAAATGTAACAATTAAGAAGAAAACACATGTTCTTTACAACTTAAAAAGTAAAGGCATGAATGGCTAGCATGGTGGAAGACTTATACTAAAGTGCAACAGAATAGATACAATATGAGTATAATTATAAAAGTAGGAATAGACATGGTAATTGCAAGTTAAGCAAGTAAAAGACATGGACAATGCAACCATAATTGAGATAAAGGTCAAGTACAGGACAATAACAACAAGTCACACCAAGTATGTAAATACAACAATAACAGTTCAAGGTAAGGGTGCAACCGTATACACGGGAAACAAATATCACATCATAATGCATGTCCCTCGTCCTCACCTGCACGGAAACACCCTTCGTTCCATGACCTCACCATAACATACAAGCATAACAATATAAATGAAATGGCACGGCATCACCCTTCGTGCTTTTACTCTTAAATGATAACGGCATCACCCTTCGTGCTTTTACTCTCAATAACATGATAATGAATATAAAATGGCACGGCATCACCCTTCATGCTTTACGCTCTTCCTCACATGATAATGAATATAAAATGGCACGGCATCACCCTTCGTGCTTTACACTATTCCTTACTAAGCATATGAATATCAATAAATGGCAAGGCAGGAAGTATAAATAACATCGAGGAGAGTGCTTAAACGGATATTGCAAACACATTCCAAATCACAACCTTCCAAGTCAACAATAGTTCAACAACCCTCAAGAACCGGATTATTCAAATACTTCCACGAATCTCATAAATGATCCACAACACAAGTATAGAGTCTAGCATCTCAAGAATATCGGTTGTAGTAATCTAGTAATGATTTCGCATAGAGATGACCGAATTAGACACATCAATGTATTCTTACAATTTCCATCAAGTTAGATCAAGTTATAACAAACTAAGTCTTGATATCTATCATTTAATATTATATCCTTAGTATCTAAGAGTCAAGTAAGGCATTAAGCAGAGTGTCACGAAATTCTACAAACACAAATATACATAATCCACCCCAGGCATGATTAACCCTGGAACATACACATACTGTCACGACCCAAACCCCGGTCGTGATGGCGCCCAACACACTGCTAGGCAAGCCCGACCATTTACACAACTTAACCAAATAACCTAGATGGATAAATAAATATTCACAAGTAAAAATAACAATTTAAATGCGGAATCTCTGAAATAATTTCTAACATTCGAAAACCCCAAGATAAAATACTAAATAGCCCACAGATCTGGTGTCACGAACATGAGCCTCTAAAACGGAATATTCACCTATCACAAGTCTGTCTAAGAAAAATACGAATAAAAGGATAAAATAGATGGGAGAGACGCCATGCAGCTACCTCGATACTCCCGGATAAATGCTGCTCAGCCAACAAGTCCTCACTCACCCTGTGGTGTACCTGAATCTGCACACAAGGTGCAGGGAGTATTGTGAGTACTTCCAACCCAGAAATAATAAATATAAATAAAGTTTGAGGATAAGAAATCCTAAATAACACAAGGTAAAGCTATAATTACAATAACCATCTAAGGCAATTATAATAACGCCACAACAGATGAAGAATAAATGACAATTAAATATGCAATACAACACATAAACCGGTACCTCCAGTACCCCGCTGCGGCCGTGCAGCCCGCTCCATTTATTTAACGTCGACGGCGCTCACTGGGGGTGTGCAGACTCCGGGAGGGTCCCCTTACGGCCCAAGCGCAATAATAAGCCATCTCGTGGCATCAAACAGGTCCTTGGCCTCATATCAATATCATTATTATACCACTGCGGCATGCAACCCGATCCCCACACTCAGTCCAAATTCACATGATAGTATACAAATATTCAGCCCAAACTTCATTTAAAAATAATAATTAAGTTTCAAGTTTAAGAAAGGTGGCTGAGTTTCCAAACAAAATATTAAATGCCAGGACTGAGTTTAATATTTTGTTATTATGGTAAGAAACTATTTAAAACAATCCCTGAAGGATTCAAGTAGTTGGCACAAAGACCAAATATAACAATTTAATCCATTTTTATAAGGATATCACAAAACTACAATCAATTAGGTAGTAATTTTATTAAGCGGGACGGACCAAGTCACAATCCCCGACGGTGCTCTACCCCACGCCCGTTATCCGGCGTGCAAGTCACCTCACATAGCACTACGATGTGCAAATTCGGGGTTTCAAATCCCCAACACAGCATTTACATTTATTACTAACCTCAAGCTGGCCAAAGTCCTAGCTTGCTATGCCTTTGCCTTTCGAATTCACCTCCGCGTGCGTCGAATCTGACCAAAACCACAAGAATACGTCACAATATGCCAAGGGAATATAACCCAATCGAAAAGACTCGAAAAACATCGAAAAATCACGAAGTTGGCAAAAGCCGAGCCCCGGGCTCACTTCTCGAAAAATCAGAAAATTAACATCACCGGATTCCTTATCTCGCCACGAGTCTATACATATAAAGAACACCAAAATCGGAGTCCAAATGACCCCTCAAACTCTCATTTTTGTTCTCTTAGGTTTCAATCTCTAAACCGCCATTTTTGACCTTAATTCTTTGAGTTTTCAGTCAAATTTCATGTATTTGCATGATAAAATCATGTTCTAAGTTCAAGGATGCTTACCTGATCGAAGTCCTTGAATTCACTCTTCAAAATCGCTCAAGAACACCCCAAGTCCGAAGTTAAAATATGTGTTCTGTAAAATTTCGCGAAGGAATTAAAACCATCTTCTGAGCAGTTGTTTCCGCTTCTGCGGTAAAATATCGCTTCTGCGACTTCCGCATCTGCGGTCCACGTCCGCTTCTGCGGCCCAAATTTCGCACCAGCGGGACCGCCTATGCGGTCCTAACTTCCGCTTCTGCGGAACCTGACATGGACCAACTTTTCCGCTTCTGCGCCTTCCTGCTCGCTTCTGCGAGACCGAACCTGCGGTCCCATAACCGCAGGTGCGAAAACACCAGATACCAGCAAAGTTAAACATGCCACAACTCCAAAACTCTCCGTTCAACCACCCGAACTCACCCCGAGGCCCCCGGGACCTCAACCAAAAACACAAACATGATCCAATGCCTTATTCAAACTTGCTCCAATCATCAAAACATCTCAAACAACACTAAAACCATCATTTCTCATCGAATTCAAGCCTAAGTTCTTCCAAAACTTCCGAAACACGCATTCGATCAAAATCCCAACCAAAACACCTCCGAATGACCTGAAATTTTGCACACACATCCCAAATCACCTAACGAAGCTACTGCAACTCTCGAAATTCCATTCCGACCCCCTGATCAAAATCTCACCTATCGACCGGAATTCACCAAAATCCTAACTTTGCCAATTCAAGCCTAATTCTACTTCGGATCTCCAAAATCACTTTTGATCACACTCCTAAGTCACAAATCATCCCCCGAAGCTAACCAAATCATCGGAAATTATATTCGAGCCCTCTAACGTAAAAGTCAACGTCCGGTTGACTTTCCTAAAACAAACCTTCCTTAAAGAGGCTAAGTAACTCATTTCCTTCTAGAACCAATCCAAATCAACTCTAACACATCTAATACTGATAATGAAACATGAAGAAGCATAAAATGGGGGAAACGGAGCGGTAACTCATGAGACGACGGGTCGGGTCGTCACACATACGCTCGTCACCTCATATATGTATCACTCCCGCATGTAGCAAACAATGACAATTAGGAGGAAAAATTCCCTCAACAAAGCTAGGCAAAACACTTACCTCAATTTGGCTAATCCAACACTCAATTTAGCCTTTTCCTCTACGAATTCGCCTCCGCTCGACTCAATCTAGCCAATGACGACTTGAATATACCACACAATGCAAGAGAAAACAATTTCAATTAATAAAGCTATGATTTTCATTCAATTTCTAAAAAGTCAACAAAAGTCAAACCCTGGGCCCGCCCGGTCAAAACCCGGGTCCAAGGGTAGGTATTGACTACCCACAGCCTCACGAGTCCAAATATGTGTTTTGTTTTCAAATTTGAGTCATATTCGACTCTCAAATCTCAATTTTTCATTTTTCAAAACTTTGTCAAAATCCCCAAAATTTTCCATAGATTTCTCATGAATTTGATGTTAAATCTTGTATAAAATCATAAAATATAGTTGGAAATTGGTTAAAGATACTTACCCAATGTTTTGATATGAAAATACCCTCTCAAAATCGCCTCACCTCGAAGCTAGGGTTCAAAAATATGAAAAAATGAAGCAAAAACTCGAAATTCTCAGCACTTAACAGGCTGCGGATGTCGCATTTGCGAACAAAACTTTGCATTTCCCAATGAACAGTGTTTTCGCAATTATCATAAATGGTTGGCAATTGCGGATGAACAGTGTTTTCGCAATTGCCATAAAAAGGTTCGCAATTGCGAATGAACAGTGTCGCACCAGAAACCAGCAAAACCCAAACTTCTTCGAAACCACCCGAAACTCATCCGGAAGCTCCCAGACACAAACCATATATGAATTTCAATCATAAAACACGCTACGGACCTGCTCGCGCACTCAAAACACTGAAAAGAGGTTGTCTTAACTCGATATTGACCATGGTCAAATTCCCAAGTTTCTTAACTTTACTAGTCTCTCAACCAATGATCCAAAATACACCCAAGCCTCTTGGGACTCCAAACCAAAAGTGCACACCAGTCTAAAACCATCATACGAATTAGCTCGGGCGATCAAATCGCCAAAATAACACCTAGAACTACGAATTGGACACCAAATCAAATAAAATTTTCAAGAAAGCTTTGAAATCTCTATTTTTACCACCAGACGTCCGAATCACGTCAAACCGACTCCGTTTCCCACCAAATTTTACAGATAAGTCAAAAATATTATATTGGCCTGTACCAGGCTTTGGAACCAAAATACGGACCCGGTATCAACAATGCCAAATGTTCAATCAATCCTGAAAAACATTAGATTTTTCAGACTTTTAATTTTCAATAAAAATTCATAACTCAAGCTAGGGACCTCGGAATTCATTTCTGGGCATACGCCCAGATCCCATATTTCAATACAGACCCATCGGGATCGTCAAAACACGGGTCCGGGTCCATTTACTCAAAACGTTGATTGAAATCAACTAAAATTAACTTTTTAGGCAAAAATTCTTATTTTTATTAGTTTTATTTTGCATAAAAGCCTCCCGGGTCAATACCCGGACTGAGCACGCAAATAAAGGAAAGCTAGAATGAGGCTCTAAAGGCTTCGAAACACAGAGTGTGGCTCTAAATCATCGAGCGAAGTGCAGATACTCAAAATGACCAGTCGGGTCGTTACAAGAATTAAATGCGAAAGAACATAACTAACTGGTCATCTTTATACTATTAACTGAAAAACTGAAACAGTCACCGCCCAGAAACTGGTGTCACAACTCCACGAACTTTCTATAGATTACTACAAATACTAGTTTGAAAGAAAAGAATACATCTGTCTCGAAAGTAAATAAAACAGAGATATAGAAAGTAGAGTGGGACGTCAGGGACTGCGGATGCTTACAGGACTACCTTGAGTCTCCTGAAAGTAGTAACAGCAACCGACCTCTCGATCAGCCACTAACAGCTCCAAAATCTGCGCACAAAGTGCAGAGTGCAGTATCAGTACAACCGACCCCATGTATTGGTAAGTGCCGAGCCTAACCTCGACGAAGTAGTGACGAGGCTACGACGGGGCATAACAATATATATCCTGCAACAGTTTATACTAAGACAGAAAGGAAATGCAGAATGGAATATAATAGTAACTTGCATTAAATAAATACTGAACCCAGTCGTTCTACCAATACTCAGCTATGACCAATCCTTAAGGGAGTTTCAACACCACAATAATGAACCTCAGCAGAAAAAGAATACATAAAGAACAAATGATGTTGCGTGCATCCCAATCCCACTATATAATCAATAACAGTATAAGCATTCACCCTTATTACTCTTTGTTGCGGCGTGCAATCCGATCCCACCAGTACACCCTTATTACTCCTCAATTTATTACCCTTATTCCTCCTGTTGCGGCGTGCAACCTGATCCTACCAAACAATCACATTTCACCCTTATTCCTCTTGTTGCGGCGTGCAACCCGATCCCACTAAACAATCACATTTCACCCTTATTCCTCCTGTTGCGGCGTGCAACCCGATCCTATCACATCATTACCAATCACAAAATAAAAAAAGTATTACAAGTTAACTCAAATCCTCCACAACACTTACACCTCAAACCAAAACAACGAAAGATCACTACAATTATGAAACTTCATCAGTTGTTACTACACAGTGAGACCAACCAAGGTGTACCATGAAGCACCAATAAACCAAGTAAACCAACAGTGTGATATAATGAAGCAACGGAACAATTAATAACATCAATAGAGAAATAATATTTAACAAGAAGCAATTAGACATGGAAGCATCAATAAGTAAGTAGCAGTTTAGATAGGAAAGCAATATATATTAGGCAACGGGGAAGGGAACAGGCTAAACAGGTAAATTGGCGATGCATAGGTGCTTGTCACCGCACCTATACGCCACACACATGGTATTTCACATAGCAAGCAAGTCGAGGATCCATAATCCCTCAAGTCAAGGTTAGACCATACACTTACCTCAAGCCAATGGGTATTTCAAAGCTCAAAGACCGCTTCACCTCTCGATTCCACCTCCAATCCACTCGTATCTAATCATAATTAACTTAGTAACATCAATTGCCGCTAAAGAAACCAATTCCAATGCATAAATATAGAATCCTAATATTTTTCCCAAAGAGTCCAAAATCGACCCCGGGCCCGCTTGGTCAAAACTCAAAATTCGGACCAAAACCGGATTACCCATTCACCCCCGAGTCCGGATATACATTTGGTTTTGGAATCTGACCTCAAATTGAGGTCCAAATCCCCAAATTTCGAAATTCCTAAGTTCTACCCAAAAGCACCCAATTCCACCATGAAAAACCCTAGATTCTAGGAAGAAATCTTGTAAAAAGATGAAATAGATTGAAAGAAATATGTTAAGAATCATTTACCTATGATTTGGATAACTTTCCTAAGAAAATCGCCTCTTAAAGTTTTAGGTTTTGAAAAATGGGAGAATGAATGAAAAATCCCGTCTAAGTTATATTTGAATAGCTGCAGATGTTGCATTGCGACCTGAGCTTCACAATTGCGAAGCTCGCAAATGCGAAGAAACATCACAAGTGCGAAGTTCCCCACACTTCTGCTGCCTTCGCAATTGCGAAGGTAATGATCGCAATTGCGATCAAGGATGTAACACCCCGTACATTCGGACTAGGTGTGGATATGTTAAATGGGTATAAATTTGATATTTTAGACATATTAAGTCCTAGAGGTATGATTATTGAAGCAAATAGTTGTTTCAAAATCAAGATGGAAAGTGAGGTGCATAAGATTTGACAAAATCGACTAAGTTTGCAGAAGGTCTGTCTTCCAGCAGGGTTTAGTGAAAATGTGTAAGGAATTTGGGAAACCTCAAAGCATGAAAGTTGTAGGCCTTTGTAATATCTTTCTAACTATATATTGTGTAGCCCAAACAGATCTCTGTGCAAAATGTTAGGTGCGTTTTACCGAACAGTGTGCAATATGCGTGCCCCGAGCGCGGCCGCGCTTCTTTTGAGGCAGTGTTACTGCCATTTTGCGCGTTCAGTAGCACGATCAGTCCTACAGGTGCACGGGTGCGCTCATGGGGGGTCATTTTAAAGCCCTACTTCGTCCCCCACAGCCCCAAAATACAAAAACTTGCTCTAAAAAGGGAAACTCTCAAAAAGCTAACTCCTTAAGGGTCCCTCCACCACCCAAGGTAAGTTCTAATGGTGATTCTAAGTTAATTCAATTTCCCCAACATCTTATTAACATGGGTAAACCCTCCATATCATTAGATATTCGATTGGGACATCATTGTTGAGAGAAGGAACCCTAGAACTCGAATTCAAGGGGATTCAACTTCAAAAAGGTAATGTCTTCACCCTCTAATTGATTCTAGCATTGGTTTAACGATTATAAATCCTAGTTCATGAGATATGAGTCGATGGGTTTGATAAAAAAGCATGAAAAATTATAGGATTGGATTGTTGATTGTTGATTATTGATTAAAGATATCGTTTATCTTATGGGTGATAAAGAAGGGTATTGAACATAGCAATTTGATATTTTAGAATTTATCTAGGAATAAGAAAATGGGTTATTGGGTGTAGAGACACCATTAATAAGGACAATGAAGCTTTATTCCCACCAAGTGTTTGATAAAATGCCTAAGTGACCAAAATATGAGAATTATTGCTAATATGGAATCCCTTTGACTCGTATTGATATAGATTAAAGTTGAAAGGGTTGGAGAATGTTGTATTACACTCAAGAGCAGGATGTTAAGGTATGTGAGGCTAACTCTCTATGTTTGGGAATGTTAATGATTCTCCCTACACTACGTTTCTTTTACCACGTTACTAATTGCCTCAGAAATATAGTTAAGCCTAGTTCCTTTAATAGTTGCAGAACTTCTATTCTCTAGCTTCATAACTCGTTCACCACTTTCATTCTGAACGTTGTGAGCTCAGTGCGTATTTAGTATTGACTTGGGTTTGATGCCCCCGAGTCTTAGTATAGATTACTCAGTATGCCATAAACAGTTGAAGTTTCAGTGTTCATAATCAGTTCAAGAATACATGTCTCAGTCTAGTCCTATTCAGTATTCCAGTATTATGCAACTCAGTATGATCCAGTATTCCAGTATCATGTGACTCAGTATGATTCAGTATTTCACTATCATGTATTGTAGTTTGATTCTTAGTTCTTGAGTGTTGAACACATGTATTTGGGCCTGAGGCCGTAGTTTATGCTTTATGCATGTTTGGGCTTGAAGCCGTAGTTTATGCTTTATGCATTTTTGGGCCTGAGGTCGTAGTTATGTATACGTATACTTGGGCCTAAGGCCGTAGATTGTGCACATATATATTGGGCCCGAGACCGTAACTTATTCAAATAAACAGGTTGTTCATCATTCAGAAGAGGGAGTATTCATATCCTTACTTCCTTTGTTCAGTTCAATTATTAGTTATCATTTCAGTGATCAGTTATCATTTCAGTTACCCATTATCAGTTCAATTATCAGTTATCAGTTCAGTTATCAGTTATCATTTCAATTGCAATTTCAATAGTCATCATTTCAGTTATCAATTATCAATTATCAATTCTCAATTATCAGCTGTTTCAGTTTCAGCATTTATAATTCTTTCTTTCAGTTGCTTTACATACCAGTGCAATTCAAATGTACTGACGTCCCTTTTGCCCGGGGCCTACATCTCACGATGCAGGTAATGATTTACAGGTTGATGATTCAGAGCGCTAAGATGCTCGTACCAGCTATTTGGTGATCCCCAGTTCCTTCGGGGCATTATCGTTACTTTACAGTCTTTCAGTATTTACAGATAGTCAGTGTTTTCAGTACTTCATTAGAGACTTCATAGACTAGAGTAACAGTTAGACAGAGTCTCAGGCTTTTCATGTTAAGCTATGTTGGCTGCAAATATGTTTCAGAATTGTATTAGTATTTTTGCACTTTGATTTATATCATCCAGACTTTTAGTATATCAGCATGTGTTAGTTTATCTTCCGTATTCAGTATGTTATGATATTACATGTTGATTCAGCCAGCCAGTTGGTTCGCTCGGTCACATGTAGTCAAGTACCGAGTGCCGTGTTACGTCCAGGCCCAGGTTCGGGGCGTGACAAAGCTTGGTATCAGAGCACTTGGTTCAAGAGTCCTCGGGAGTCTATGAAGTCGTGTCTAGTGGAGTTTCCTTTATATGTGTGTGCCGACCACTCATATAAACGGCTAACTACCAAGACATCCAGGGTTGTCTCATTTCTTTCTACTGTAGATCGTGCCATGAAGCTTAGAGAAATAGTTAACCTTCTCTTCCTATCGAATTCCAAACGTATTGGATGCCCAAGCGACGCGTAGGAGAAACCTAAGGCCCTAGAGAGGATAATTGCCCAATGGGGTATAATTACGAAGTACAGGTTGGTAAATATGGGACTTAAGAGGATGTTAAAGTGGGATGCAATGGATAGTAATACAGATTCGAGCATAACCTTATCAAAAAGTACAAAAGCCAGTTATCATGTCTTATGGTTATCAGTTTACCTAAGTTACCAGTTATACAGTCTTTCAGTTAGCAAGTTTATGGTTATTCAGTACGCCAGTATTCAGTTATATGTTTACCAAATATCCAATTTTCAGTGTATCAAAACTTCTGTTGACTTGTGAGTATACAGTGATGCATATGGGTTCTCAAAGAAAATGTAAGTAACAGTGATTATAGCGAAACCTTCGCATATTTTAGGTCTAGATTAAGACCAAGACTCACTGGATGGCGCAGGAAGTGATTTATCAGATAATGGTATACTTTGAAGGATAAGTTTGTGTATGGTAGTGTATTCATATGTGTTTTACCTCCTAGAACAACTTCATTTAATTCTTGGAAATGGAGCCACAAGTTGGATGATGATAGTTCAGATATCAGACACTAACATTAGTCACTATAGTTTTGGACATAAAAGAGCCTAAGGGTAAAATACCTAGGAGTCAGAAATGTTTGTTATTACCAAAGATGTGATTTCGTACAACTCATGCAAATGACTAGAAGATATGATGTATGCCATGAGAACCCAGAGCAGCCAATAGTGAATTTCAGGGAACGATTTTAAGTTGTCATATTTATTCAAATCAGAACTAGAAGTACCGCACTAGTAAGCTACTACAAGAAGCAACTATTGATGTAAGATAAAAGATATGGCAGTTCCCCCTTAGGTTATGTGACTAAGTGATTAACGCGGATGTTTATAGTATGATATGATTTTGTATTATATAGAAAGTTTGGGGTTAGATATTCTAATTTTGCTTAAGACAGATGAATTCCCTAAGTGTAATCTATGCACATAGTTTAGAAGGAAAAAAAAAGGATAGTATGAGACCATAGAATAGGGTCGGATGATGAGGGAAGCTAGAAATAGCCTTATGCTTCACTTTAGTTATTCAAAGCAGAACATGAACTCATGACGCTAGCAGGTAGTTAGTAAAAGAATAGTTAGTATGTTTGAGTAGATACAGTGAATCAGCACTTTCAGCAGAGCTAGTAGAGGTACAATTTGATCTACTTAGTAAAGTTAACAATAATGAGTGGGTAATAGTTTGAAACACCGAACGCATGCCAGAACTCGAAATGTTTAAGTTAAATCCGAATTATAGTGGCAGTGGGGAAAAAATCAACTAGCAGTGAGAGCACAAACTATAGAAGAATAGCCTTTAGGAATTATCGTAATGACTCCAGGATTGACAGTGTAAGCAGAGTTAAGTTATTAAGATTGTGCATGATAGCTGTGAATATGTTAGCTTTCCGTTAAGTGAATAATTTAGTTTTTCCTAGAAAGAAAGATTTCTCAGAAGTAAGTTGGAAGATGAGTCGTCATTGACGTAGAGTGCAAAGAATTGCAGAAAATAAGGAAAGTTATTTGGATCCCAACAAAAAAAAAGAGGAAGGATCCGCAAGTATAAGACCTTTGGTCTAAGGGGTGATGTGAAAACCATCAGTAAGGGCAGTTAGAGATTTGAAAGCCGAATAGTTAGCATGGGATATGAAAAAGAAAATCAGTTCGGTAATGAGGGAAAATTGGATAATTACCACAGGGATTATGTATAGCATGTGTAAGAAACACAAAGTGAGTAGAATGATCACCAAGATTAGTTATTGATGATAAAGTGATCACAGAAAAGCTATAAAGTTATGCCTATTTATGTGTCACGAGGGTAGTGCCATTGCACGAGACTCTAGTCTTCGGAGTACTGGTCAAAGACTTAGGTCACAATAATGCTATAAGTGTTTTTTAGGAAGTGCTTAAGAAAATAAAGTGTGAGAAGTATAACTCATGATTGAGGTAGATAAGAGAACTCTGGTGAAAGAAGTTCACCAGCCAAGATAGGAGTTTGACTTCGGACTCCGAAGATGATGGAGTTGTTGTCTAGAATAGGACTTGTTCCCCTTAGTAACCGAAGAGAAGGAGAAACAATTTGATGATCCCTACGTGTTGCAGTTGAAAGAGGAGATTCACAAGTATACGATGATGGCTTTTGAACAAGGGGGAGATGATGGTACTTTGAGGTACCAAGACAGATTGTGTATTCCAGACATAGATAGACTTAAAGAGGGAAGATCATGTTAGAAGCCCATAATTCCAGGTATTCTCTCCATCCAGGCTCCCCAAATATGCATCATGACCAAGGAGATTTATTGGCTGAACGACATGAAAAAGAACGTTGCAGACTTTGTGGCCAAGTGTCCAAATTATCAGCAAGTGAAAGTCGAGCAGCACAAAGCCTAGTGTTTTATCACAGAATACACATATTTTAAATGGAGATAGTAAATATGGAGTTTATAACAGGATTATCTTGCTCATCTTGAAAGCATCATTGATTGGGTGATTGTAAATCGACTTACCAAGTCAGCACACTTCTTGCCAGTAAAGACTAGAGATTCAACAAAAGATTATACCAAGTTATACATTCAGGAAATTGTTTGATTGCATGGGACTCCGTTGTCCGTCATTTCGGACTGTGGTGCTCAGTTTAAAATGAACTTTTAGAAGTTCTTTCAGAAAGGATTAGGAACAAGTTTTTCATCCTCAGAAAGATGGCCAGGCAGAGCGCATTATTCAAAAAGTTGAGGATATGTCATTGATGTTAAAAGTAATTGGGATGATCACATACCTCTCATTGACCTTGCTAATAATAACCTACCATTCTAGTATCAAGATGGCACGTGCGAGACTTTGTATGGGCGAAGGTGTAGATTGCCAATTGGTTGGTCCAAAGTTGGTGAAGAGGAGTTGTTGGGACCAAATTTGGTCTATCAGACTATGGAGAAAGTTGAGTTGATTCAAGAGCGTTTGAGGACCGCTCAGAGCCGCCAAAAGTCCTATTCGAACGTGCGGCATAGATACCTAGAGTTTCAAGTTGATGATTGGGTGTTTCTGAAAGTAATGCATTATGAGATTTGGGAAGAAGGGGAAGCATATTCCCTACTATATTGGGCCATATAGAATCCTACAAAAGGTCAGTCAAATAGCTTATGAGTTGGAGTTGTCACCAGAATTAGCGGTGGCATAGCTAGTATTTCATGTATCATGTTATAACATTCAAGTTTCCAGTACTCAGATACTCATATCAATTCAGTACTCAGATACTCATGTCAGTTCAATACTCAGCTACTCATGTCAGTCCAATACTTAGATATCCATGCCAGCTTAGTACTCTGATATTGATGTTAGTTTAATACACAATTATTTGTGTCAGTTCAATATTCATATATCCATGTTAGTTCAGTATTCACGTATCCATGGCAGACCAATATTCAGTCAATGCAGTAGCCATTCAGTTCAATACCTCAACAGTTCAGTAATCATGTATTCATTCAGTTTAGTATGCAAGTGTTAATGAAAGTTCATGTTTCCTCCAGACCAGTTTAAGGTCCGGATTTAGTAGAAGTTACAGTCAGGACAATCATTCGAGGACGAATGATCCCAAGGAGGAGATGATGTAACACCCCGTACATTCGGACTAGGTGTGGATATGTTAAATGGGTACTAATTTGATACTTTAGACATATGAAGTCCTAGAGGGATGATTATTGAAGCAAATAGTTGTTTCAAAATCAAGATGGAAAGTGAGGTGCATAAGATTTGACAAAATCGACTAAGTTTGCAGAAGGTTTGTCTTCCAGCAGGGTTTAGTGAAAATGTATAAGGAATTTGGGAAAACTCAAAGCATGAAAGTTGTAGGCTTTTGAAATATCTTTCCAATGATATATTGCAGAGACCAAACAGATCTCTGTGTAAAATGTTATGCGCGAAAGGGGAACTCTCAAAAACCTAACTCCTTAAGGGTCCCTCCACTACCCAAGGTAAGTTCTAATGGTGATTCTAAGTTAATTTCAATTTCCACAACATCTTATTAACATGGGTAAACCCTCCATATCATTAGATATTCGATTGGGACATCATTGTTGAGAGAAGGAACCCTAGAACTCGAATTCAAGGGGATTCAACTTCAAAAAGGTAATGTCTTCACCCTCTAATTGATTCTAGCATTGGTTTAACGATTATAAACCCTAGTTCATGAGATATGAGTCGATGGGTTTGATAGAAAGCATGAAATATTATAGGATTGGGTTGTTGATTGTTGATTATTGATTAAAGATATCATTTATCTTATGGGTGATAAAGAAGGGTATTGAACATAACAATTTGATGTTTTAGAATTTATCTAGGAACAAGAGAATGGGTTATTAGGTATAGAGACACCATTAATAAGGACTATGAAGCTTTATTCCCACCAAGTGTTTGATAAAATGCCTAAGTGACCAAAATATGAGAATTATTGCTAATATGGAATTCCTTTGACTTGTATTGATATAGATTAAAGTTGAAAGGGTTGGCGAATGTTGTATTGCACTCAAGAGCAGGAAGTTAAGGTATGTGAGGCTAACTCTCTATGTTTGGGAATGTTAATGATTCTCCCTACACTACGTTTCTTTTACCACGTTACTAATTGCCTCAAAAATATAGTTAAGCCTAGTTCCTTGAATAGTTGCAGAACTTCTATTCTCTAGCTTCATAACTCGTTCACCACTTTCATTCTGGACGTTGTGAGCTCAGTGCGTATTCAATATAGACTTGGGTTTGATGCCCTCGAGTCTTAGTATAGATTACTCAGTATGCCATAAACAGTTGAAGTTTCAGTGTTCATAATCAGTTGAAGAATACATGTCTCAGTCTAGTCCTATTCAGTATTCCAGTATTATGTAACTCAGTGTGATCCATTATTCCAGTATCATGTAACTCAGTATGATTCAGTATTTTACTATCATGTATTGCAGTTTGATTCTCAGTTCCTGAATGTTGAACACCTATATTTGGGCCTGAGGCCGTCGTTTATGCTTTATGCATGTTTGGGCCTGAGGCCGTAGTTTATGCTTTATGCATGTTTGGGCCTGAGGCCGTAGTTTATGCTTTATGTATTTTTTGGCCTGAGGCCGTAGTTATGTATACGTATACTTGGGCCTGAGGCCGTAGCTTGTGCACATATATATTGGTCCCGAGGCCGTAGCTTATTCAGATAAGCAGGTTGTTCATCATTCAGAAGAGGGAGTATTTATATCCTTACTTCCTTTGTTCAGTTCAATTATTAGTTATCATTTCAGTGATCGATTATCATTTCAGTTACCAGTTATCAGTTATCATTTCAGTTATCAGTTATCATTTCAGTTTCAGTTTCAATAGTTATCATTTCAGTTATCAATTATCAATTCTCAGTTATCAGCTTAGTTTCAGTTTCAGCATTTATAATTCTTTCTTTCAGTTGCTTTACATACCAGTGCAATTCAAATGTACTGACGTCTCTTTTGCCCGTGGCCGCATCTCACGATGCAGGTAATGATTTACGGTTGGTGATTCAGAGCGCTAGGATTCTCGTACCAGCATTTGGTGATCCCCAGTTCCTTCGGGGCGTTATCATTACTTTATAGTCTTTCAGTATTTACAGACAGTCAGTGTTTTCAGTATTTCATTAGAGGTTTCATAGACTAGAGTAACAGTTAGACAGAGTCTCAAACTTTTCATGTTAAGCTGTGTTGGCTGCAAATATGTTTCAGAATTGTATTAGTATTTTTGCACTTTTATTTATATCATCCAGACTTTTAGTATATCAGCATGTGTTAGTTTATCTTCCGTATTCAGTATGTTATGATATCACATGTTGATTCAGCCAGCCAGTTGGTTCGCTCGGTCACATGTTGTCAGGCACCGAGTGCCGTGTTACGTCCAGGCCCAGGTTCGGGGCGTGACAAGGGACCTCCGCAAATGCGACATTTTTGTCGCATTTTGCGATCACACCCCTTCCTAGACTCTCTTCGCAATTGCGAAGATATGTTCGTATTTGCAAACTCTGCTGGCCCAAGCCTTCTTCGCAATTGTGATAAAGACCTCGCAATTGCCAAGCCTGCTTTACTCGCATTTGCGAAGCCCGATCTCACAATTGCGAGATCAGAGGCCTGCAACAGATACCAGTTACACCAACAATTCTCTAAGTTCCAAAATCATTCCATCACCTATCCAAAACTCACCCGAGTCCTCGGGGCTCCAAACCAAACATGCACACAAGTCTTAAGGCATCATACAAACTTGCCCGTGCGATCAAATTGCCAAAATAACACCTAGAACTATGAATTCAACACCAAAACACATGAAATTTTCAAGATAGTTTCAAAACTTCTATTTTCTCAATCAAAGGTCCGAATCACATCAAATCATTTCCGTTTTTTACCAAATTTCACAGATAAGGTTTAAATATCATAACGGACCTGTACCGGGCTCCTGAACCAAAAAACGGGCCCGATACCAACAAGATCAAATCTTTTGAATTATTCCATTTTCAGTCTTATCAATTTCTTTCAAAAATTCATTTCTCGGGCTAGAGACCTCGAAATTCGATTCCAGTATACGCCCAGGTCCCATATTTTACTACGGACCCTCCGGAACCGTCGGAACACGGATCCGGGTACGTTTACCCAAAATGTTGACCGAAGTCAACTAAGATCATCTTTTAAGCCAAAAATCATCATTTCTTAATTTTTCACATAAGGGCTTTCCGAATACATGCTCGGACTGCGCATGCAAATTGAGGAGAGATGAAAATGAGGTTTTCAAGGCCTCGAAACACGGAATCGGATTCTAAAACAGAAGATGACCTTTGGGTCATCACAATTATCCTTCCAAATATACCGCAATTAAATCCAATAGCACCCAATCTAGGTTCAACGACCTCATCTTATCAAATACAGCCTCCCTACTGACATGCCACACCAATACAACCATAAGCCACAAACCGTGCAATCCGTGCACCAATACGCAACAATTCAAGTTTACTCAAACATAGAAAATGACTCAAATGAGAGAACCGTCCCACAAATTCAGTAAGTACCACCACAACCGCAATGCCATGAGTCCATCATACATAGTAGAACCAAGACACACAAATCTAACATAAAGGATCATATCTCAACATAACTCCGTTGCAATGCGTGACCCCATCCAAACACTGGTCCATATGAAATACCTCAAGCGACCATGCCCAAAATCAACAACCACGCGCAATTTGATGTTTTGTACCAAAAGTGCATGACCATAACCACTGAGAAGCAATTAACTCAATACCATAGTCCGGAAAGAACATAATCAATGCGCAATCAATCATTCAGCACCCTAATGTCCTTTCTCCCAAATTCCGCTATAAGGCCCAAATAGAACCGCACCAAGTGTGCATATAACCAACAAATCACAACCTCTCGTGACATATAGGAGTAACACATAGATCATATCGGAACACGAATAAGCTCAACTCTAATCGAATGGCACATTCCTCAACAATAGCAGTATGGAGTCAACAAATCCGACCCGGTGTAGAATACACATCCTTATTGGGCCTATCAATGGACCCCCAAATCAACTCCGGTCATCCCCAAATGGAAAAATATCCCTCCAAGGGTTCACAACGACCTAACTATAACACGTACTATATAGGGGTGCTTATCGGCAGATCGGGCGGATAATTACGTTTAACGGTTTGGCTTATCGATTATCGGATTGTAAATGTAGTAATCCACTAGCCATCCAATAAGATAATGGGCGGATTGGTATCAGATTAATAAATTATCGGGCAGTTATCGGGCGGTTTAACAGATAAATCTAATATTTTTTTTTGTGAACAATCGTAATTTGTTGCTACATGGTAGAATTTGTTAACACTTTGTAATTTGTATTCGATTGTCGAATGAATCAAAAGAAGTATTTCCACCTATAAATTAGGCTATTATGCTACATAACAAAGCTCCTACAACAACAACAACAACAACAATAACAACCCAGTGTAACCCTACTAGTAGGGTCTGGAAGGGTAGTGTGTACGCAGACCTTACCCCTACCCTGGGGTAGAGAGGTTGTTTCCGATAGACCCTCGGCATCCTTCCCTCCAAGAACACCTCACCTTGCTCTTGGGGTGACTCGAACTTACAACCTCTTGGTTGGGAGTGGAGGGTGCTTACCACTAAAGCAACCCACTCTTTTCAATAACAAAGCTCCTAATAACTATAGAAAAGACTCGAACTTTATCTCTAAATTATTTTGAATTATTTAGATACTTTAAAATATGACATGAATGCACTAGGCTTTCATGTTTAATAACATCGCATAATACCAGGTACATGATTTTAGTTTTTTTTCTTTTTAAAATTCAATCTACTCGACAAAGGAGAAAAAATGGAATAAAAATGAATTATAATGATTTCACTAACATAGGGATAAAAGTATAAATATAAAAATTCTTAACAGATTAACGATTTATCTAATAAGAAAATTGAGTAATCCGCCCCCAAACTGTTGAGCCGTTAATTATAAAATCTCAATCCGTTCACCAACCATTACCCCGATAATCCGATACCAATAAGCCAATAAGCCATCTGTTCGGTTCGGTTAACGGCTACAGTTTGGTTTTGAACAGCCCTAGTACTATCATCTGGCTAGCTTTAGCCACATCTTCACAGTCCGCAACCACGAAACAATCTGTCTCTGAGAACTCCTAGTCTCTAAATCCATAGAACACACGAATCACCATATCCGATCCCAACTCCACCGCCCGAATATCTACCATATCTCTCATACACGATCATCCCACGAGGAATACTTCGATAATTCTTCCATGTCACATAGCAAAATTTTAATATCAGCAGTCGATCAACCAGGCGAGTACCGCAATACCATTGAAGCATCCGTAAGTCAAAACTCAGTACACCTTCTAATGTACACTTTTCTCAGGTAATACCAAATTGTGCCAACATCTAAAATCTTCTGTGCTGTCTAAGAATTCATGACCTACCCTTCAACATTGAACCGTGACCTCGCTCATGCAAATCTCAATCCCGCACAACACACACATCTATCATGCCATCCTATAAAAAGTACGAGAATCTCATAATCAACTCTGAGTCACAAGCAAACTACATACTCAATTAGCCTAGAATCCTCAATTTGATCTCATCTAGGAGAAAATCACAACACGCAGCATGCTCCTCGCGCCAGTAGGAAATATACACCTTGTATCATGGTAGAAACCATTGAGAACACTTTGTAATCCATTTGCACATAGCGCAGCTATCAGAACCGAATCCTTCTAACTCAACCAAGTTGCGCAGGTCACCAGACCTAAGAATATTGCCACCAAAACATCTGTAGAGCCTCACCACATCATAAATACCCAAAGAACCGAGCGTAACCATTACCGTGGTGCTCCCACTTGCTACCAAGCTATCCTATTTCTCCGAGTTTCTTCTGAATGGCCTTCAAATTGATACCTCTCCTTGCCAAAACACCACGGTCCTTACCAAAACTCACCACAAGGGACCGTAACATAAAACCACTTCACCATAAGGTCCATAAGTTGCCGTATTCCCTCTTAAGAATCCCAAAACACCGCAATCGAGACACCTACTCTAAAGAGACCTTCTGTGAATCCAACTCCGTTTCCTTCACCTTCCTGAAACTGAAATATAGGATCTATAATGGTTTGGGAACACTGCAAGTCCCGACACCATCCGATGCAAAATCTCAGATGCTAGCCATATACCGGTCCGGAAAATTCTCAATTGCCACATATAAATCTTGAACCCATTAGAACCTTCTCGAGAGTTATCCACCTTGTCCCAAATCTCAAATTGCACCGCCCAAACGGGCCGAACGACCTATGTCCCATTAGCACGACAATACCCTGAGAAGTAACCCATACCTCTAAAAAACTGAGTAAACCCCTACTCCAAGCACATTACATCCATCACGAATAGCAAACTCAAATCATTCCACGATTTTCATATACCCATAAAGTGTAATACATCATGCATCCTGATATTCCCTACTCAAGTCATCCTCAAAACCGACCTCCGTAAGTCATATCTGATTCACAAGTATGCCTCAAACCGAAAGCAGTACCACATAACCACGCAATCAAATCGTTAATAGCAGACTCCTCCACTTGGCTCAAAGCAATAAGACAAAACACTTCATAACCCAAAATCCCATACTCTATTGTTGTCATAATACCGCAGTGAGATTCAACTAAGTCCTTCATAAGCCTGTGTAACACAAACCATCTAGCATCTCAAATTAGCTGCAAGCCTCACATTCATCCTCTTGACGGTCATGTTAATTATTACAACCGATCCGAACTCAAATCTCACAATTATAACCCACTAGTAGAAAAAAAGCCTCCACCCAACATCATAAGGATCACACTTCCGTAGATGACCCCGCAGGTGATAACCCATATGCTTAGCCTCAAACTGACATCTCACTATACCCTTTCACATCCACAACTACTACGCAATCATCTACTCTTCCTGAGTCTGAACTCATCAACAAGACATGAGAATCTAATTCGTTCCACAATTAAACAACATGAAAGATCCTTCAACACACTCATAAATCGAGACTACACGTCAAATCACGACAAAAATCAAGCAGCCAATAGTCATTTTTACATCCCAAGAAAACTCTTCTTGTCATATTCAAACCACCTGAACACACCCCGCAATCACATCATACTCGTCATATAGCCATCCAGCCACACATTGAGCCACAAATTCCACCCATAGGGACACTACCGGATATGTAAGTCCAAAATCACGTGCTCACACAACTGAAATCCCCGTGCTCAAGCTATAATCAAAACCCGGCATCAAGTCCTCCAGACTGGCTCATTATCAGCACATCGAAATCACATCTCGCACCTCATCCATGGATTCATAAGTCGTCGATGCACAACTGATACCAAGCACTCACATGTGCACACGAATGCGTGGAAGGGATTCAAAGAGTTACGCTTCAAGCTGAATCAATGCAGCATGATAAGGAAAGAAAGATGGGAAGTTTATCCTAAATGCCATGTAGACTCTCGAAGATAGGCATGGACGTCATCATACCGATCCGTAAGACTCTACTAGACACTTGCTCATGACTCGTAGAACCTATGAACCTAGAGCTCTGATAACAATTTGTCACGATCCAAAATCCAACTAGTCGTGATGGCACCTAACCTAACCCGCTAGGTAAGCCAATTGACCACTATCCAATGTAGTGAGAATTATTAAGAGGAGAAAACGATAATACAACTAATTTTATACAAAGAATTTCCCAATGACAGTACAAATCATGAGTTTCTAAGATTTAGATTTTTACAAGACTGGATTAAAATGGTTACAACATTTATTTTTGAAATGTAAATGAACAGAATTTGAATCTAATGCTACCAAGGACAATCGATAGCCATGATTGGAACGCAGGAATATCTTCAGATCCAGCTCCCGTCGTACGCAACAACATCAACATCCAACATCTCCATGCAAGGTACAGAAGTGTAGTATGAGTAAAATTGACCTCATGTACTCAATAAGTGACAAACCTAACCTTAGGTTGAAAGTAGTGACGAGCTGGGACAACGGTTAGAGTCCAACTCCAATAACCAACAACAATTCATAACAATATTATATAGATGGTACAAGAAATAACTCAGCTCCTCTACAGTTACGGAAAATAGGCATGCTTTTCAAGTATACAGTAAATCTCAAATCTTTTACCGAAAACACCAAACATATGAGTAAGTTTGAAAACTTTGATTTTTCCCAAACACTTTCAACAATAGTTAAGAAGTCTCATTATTAGATGGCATGAGGAAAGTACATCTCTATGCCTACATGTCAATGTGCACGTGAATGTCATAAATGTCACGAAACTGTGTAACATGAGGGAATGCATCTCTAAGCCTGTGCCCCAAGTATACGTGTCAATGCAATGCACCACAGTGATGAACTCATGTACCCACACTCTTAGAGTACTCAATCTCACTATAACGGAAAATAGGCAAGCTTTTCAAGTATAACAATAAATCTCAAATCTTTCACCGAAAACACCAAAAATATGAGTAAGTTTGAAAGCTGTGATTTTTCTCAATAACTTTCAACAAATGTTAAGAAGTCTCATTATCAGATGGCATGAGGAAGTACATATCTATGCCTACATGTCAATGTGCATGTGAATGTCGTAAATGTCACAAAACCGTGTAACATGAGGGAATGCATCTCTGAGCCTGTGCCCCAAGTATACATGTCAATGGAATGCACCACAGTGATGAACTCATATACCCACACTCTCATAGTACTCAATCTCACTCTCTCACACTCCCGCTGAATCACCCAACACAGTCGGTCACTCGGCACTGTACGGTACCTGCTGTGGCGCAGCCCGATCCCATCATGAATTAATAGAACCTGCGCTCACTATGGGTGTGCAGACTCTGGAGGGGCGTATCCTGCCGAAGCGCTAATATAACCTGTTGCGGCGTGCAACCCGATCACATATAGCCCTGTTGCGGCCGTGCAACCCGATCCACACACACACACATACGCTCGCACACACACACACACACACATTATATATATATATATATATATATATATATATATATATATATATATATATATATATATATATATATATATATATATATATCCATAAGGCTTGTTGTGGCGTGCAATCCAATCCAAAATATATATATATATAGCCATAAGGCTTGTTGTGGCGTGCAGCCTGATCCATACACACACACACATACATATATATATATATATATATATATATATATCAGCCCGATCCCATCAATATCACTCACAATCTGGCCCGCAGGCCCCAACTCAGTCATCAATCTCTCCAGTCTCTCGGGATCACAAATCTCATGCCAATCAACATAAATAATGACAACAATATGATGTGACAACAAATGATAACAGAGACTGAGATATGGTATGTAAATGAATGAAGATGACTGAGTATGTAGATGCAATTTAAGCAAATAACTCAACAACAGAGATGACCTCAGTAGGTACCAACAAAATAAGCATAGAGCCTAAACATGATTTCTAATATGATTCACAACTCAGTTTCTCTAACACGTGAAAATTTCATGGATAGAAACAAGATTAGGTAATTACACAGTATCATAGAATCAACCGAGTCATAATTCACGCGGTGCATGCCCACACGCCCGTCACCTAGCATGTGCGGCACCTTAACACTAAGCACGTAACATGTGCATTCAGAGGTTCATACCCTCAACACCAAGTTTAGAAGTGTTACTTACCTCGACAAGCCAAATCCTAAATCGAGCAAGCCAAACGCTGCTCCAACATGCCATCCCGCACGTACCGACCTTCGAACGAATCGAAACTAGCCAAAAGCAACTCAAATACATCACGTAATGCCAAAGGAAACAAATCCAATCGATTAAAGTCGAGTCTCTAATCAAAAGCCCAAAATCAACCAAAAAGTCAAACCCGGGCCCGCGCCTCAGAAACCGACAAAACTCACAAAATCCGGCAACCCATTCAATTATGAGTCCAACCATACTAGTTTCACTCAAATCCGACTCCAAAGTGATGTTCAGAACTCAAAAATTCACTCTATGAAACTTTAGGCAAAAACTCCCAATTCCATCTTTAAAATTCATAATCTAAATGCCATCGAAGATAGATTTATGAAATATATCCAAAACCGAGTAGATAACACTTAGCCCAATCCATGTGGTGAAAAATACTTCAAGAATCGCCTCAATCCGAGCTCCATATCTCCAAAATATGTAAAAAATAGCCGAAATCCCCGAAATAGAGTACTTTATAATCACTGGACGAATCAATGAATCGCGGTCGCGGAAATACCCTCGCGATCGCGAAGAAGAAAATGCACTGCCCTTGAAAATATACTACGTGATCGCGAACAAACCTCAGCGATCGCGATAGACGACCAGCACTGCCTCCACATATACCCTACGCGATCGCGTAGCTAGCCATGCGAACGCGAATAAGAAAGAGCCTCTGCCTAGCTCAGTCCAAACCACTACGCGAACGCGTGCACCCTTGTGCGAATGCGATGAAGACCAGCCTCCTCCCTGTGCGAACGCGTGCATACTCTCGCGAACGCGGAGAGCAAATTTTCGCAGCAGACCAAAACACCTTACGACCATCGCGGCCAAGCCTTCGCGATCGCGAAGAACGCCAGAAGCAACAGGTAACAACAGAAACGGCAAATGAAAAACCATTCGAAATGATCTGAACTACGTTCGAAACTCACCCGGGCCACCCTGTACCCCGTCTGAATATGCCAACAAGTCCCATAACATATTATGGACCTACATGAGGCCTCAAATCACGTATTACAACATCGAAACGACGAATCACACCTCAAATCAAAATTAATGAACTTTGAACTTTCAACTCCCAAAACTCGCGCCGAAACATATCAAATCAACTCGGAATGAACTCAAATTTTGCACACAAGTCCCAAATGACATATCAAAGCTATTCCAATTCCCGGAACCACAATACGAATCCGATATCCTCAAAGTCAACTTCCGGTCAAACTTATAAACTTTCCAAACTTTCAAATTTCCAACTTTCTCCGATTAGCGCCGAAACCTTCTAGAAATATCCAAATGCAAATCCGGCCATACGCCCGAGTCCAAAATCACCATCCGGACCTAAAGGAACCGTCAAAACCCCAATCTGAGGTCAACTACTAAAAAGTCAAACTTGGTCAACTCTTCCAACTTAAAGCTTCAATCATGAAGTTCATTCTTCCAAATCGATTCCGAATAACTTGAAAATCAAAACCGACGATTCACACAAGTCATAATGCATCATACGGGGATACTTGTACACTCAAACTACTGAGCGACGTGTAAATGCTCAAAATGACCTGTCGGATCGTTGCAAATGACCACAAAACACGCACTCGATAATAAGGCCCACAAGGACAACTGACGTCCCTTCACCATCGAAAGTTACAATCTTCCATTTCTTAGATAGACATCATTTAAAGTAGTAAAAAAATGGAATTATTCTCGTTACTGATGTCTTGGTTGAACTTAATTTACTTAGACCTTCTGTTGTGATACTTTTATTGACTCAATAGCGAGAGCAGACTTTGATCATTTAATTAACTTTAGGCCATAAAGTGAACTGAAGATTTGATTTGCCTCATACAATCTGCCAAGTAAAAACCAAGGAAGTTGAGAAAGAAAAAGACCAACAGTCTCAGTAAATTCAAATTCAGGCAACTTCCCAGTTAAGATTTGGCCCAGTAGATGGATATATTATGTTTAGCGCTGAGGTTTAGTAGGACAGCAGATACTAAAGTTTATCACGTACTTGTGAGGCAAGAATTCGTCGCGCTGTTTAAGTTGCAACATTTAACATCTGGGTATGTCCATATAACATACATGTATGTGCTTGATGTCTAGTATATAACAAAGGAAAGTTGGACAATGAGCTTGCGCTATTTCATTTGAATGGTGCGGACTTGTTACTTGAAGCAGCAATAACGAATACATGCTTTACTACGAGTGGTTTGAATGGAACTGCATTCTGTCTTACCGTTTTTACCATAAAATGCACTAGATCATCGCTTACTGCAAGAGGAGATCTACAACAATCGTGAAGAGAAAGCGGCAACACCCAATAGGCCAATAATCACAAATCACAAACAATAACAGATATGACAGCATAATGCGCACTGAAGAAGAAGAGAAAAAAAACAAAACCGTCAACATGTGCAAGCCTAGTAAACAAGCAAACATCAGACTGATGTGGGAGGAAGGGCAGACGACATTATTCCTCGGATGAAAAAAATCATCTCATATTCAAAGGTTGTGTCTTTTTCTTATTTTGCCTAGAAAGTGGTACTTGGATGAAACCAAACTTCTTTTTGTGAGTAATGTATTGCTTGTGTACATTCCCATCTTTCGTAGCTTTTGTAGGATTCAATATGATCCCACTTTGCTCTCGCAGCATTTGGCTAAAAGACACATGTTGTCTTTCAGTGTGGCTTTCCATATGCTTACCCACGACAATATGATCATCTCGCAAAATCAGCTTCCTGCTCAGTATATCTCCAATCGATATTGATGACCGAAAGACAGGGACAGGTTTGTCATTCATATTGTCTGGTTCACCGTTGTCAACTAGCCGAGGGTTTCCATGACTAGTATGAGATGGCTGTGGATTCCTGAACTTATATTTGGCGGAGTTATGCCCCGAGTAATGCAGTTGCGTATGCTCTGACCTCTCCCTATAGAAACCATCTTGTTCAGTAAGACTTCTTCTTTGAGTACCATCTTCATTGTCCAAAGCCTCTTCTAGAGTACTCCTGTTGTGTCTAATTTCTTTTGTAGTTTCCTCCATCTTCTTTGTAATAGCCACCTCAGTTTGATTTGCTTCATTGGTTCTGCACATAGTATTCGTGTCTACAAATTTTGTTTTGCATAGCTCTTCAGCTTGCTGTGCTTTTCGGGCAAGAGCATAATATTCTTCGTATGAAATTGTGATCCCCTCAGGTTTGTGCTGAACAACAGCTGAAGAATTCTTTCCATTTAGTAAAGCCTTTCTTTCTGCAAAAGCAATTGCTTCCACAGCTTTAGCTGCTTCTTCCATCTTTTTCGCAGCATGCAATCTCATTTCAGCCATTCTAATACTTGCCTTTGTTCGTTCGATCTCTGACATTGCCTTCATCACCTCATATCTTGAAGCTTCTGCCATTTTCTTGAATTGCTCTGCTTCAAAACTCAACTGCTTGAGCTCTTTGTTCATAGAGTAATCAAAACTGTCTCCATTTGTGTTGTTTTCCTCAATGGAGAACCCTGCTGCTGAATCGAGGGACTTCCTCTGACTGCTTCTTTCGAGCATTACCTTATCTTTCTTCATTTTGTTATTCAGTGTCTCAACAGAAGATCTAATTACAGTAAGGTCTATTGACATTTTGTTAAGGTCTAATTTTGCTTGGTTCAATTCCATTAATACATGTCCCGGGGACTGAAGTGGACAAAGACTCAAGTTTTGTGCTGACTGTTCACTAGGTGTTGGTGTTTGGCTCTCCGGATTTAAACCAGGACTGGACACAAACTCAGACACTTCTTGCATCAAATTTACTTTCAACCCTTCAACAAATCTTTTTGCTGCTTCCACTTCCCTCAAAACATTGAGGGCCTCCTGTTCCTTCACAATCAAGTCTTTCTCAAATTTTACTGCTTGCTCCTCCATTTTGCCCACGTCTACAACTTCCCTATCGTGCTGCCAACAACAGTAAAATAAAATGCTAGTACCCAATTATGCATTATCAGTAAAAAGTAAACACCAAAATGCTAGTTAGTACCCAATTATGCATTATCAGCAAAAAGTTCTTTAAATAAAACATAATATAGCTGCTTTTATGAAATGTGTGTAAAATGATAAAACACAGATGATCATCCAGCCTATGTATTATACCACCATTTTACATGCTGCTAACGCGTGTAACGGCTAATACAAAGCATTATGCACCACCAACTGTCTATCCGCAGAATTCCGGCCAAGAAGACTAATTAGATTTTGATTTAACTTTCATGTAAGTTCACCTAGTAGCATGGAAAGCAGAGAGGAAAATAGGATGTCTTGTACACAAACCAGAGTAGTAGCAGCTAAGAAGTAAACTAGGAACTTTTTAGGCATGTACGACCCCTTGTCCCCTCATCACCAAAAAATACCAACAAATGCAAAACGAGAAAAATACTCCTGCGAGTGAAAGTTTGCAACTTCATATCAGCCCTAAGCCAAGGAAATCAAGAAATAGAGAAATGCAGCATTATGCTAAGCGCACTCTTGATATTGTTCACTTTAGGCCAAAATGTGAAAGATTTTCCCAAAGAAGTCACACCATTTAGAATATCCCTTGTCATATGTAGCTTCTTTTTGTTATTGAGACTTTGTTTGCACACCAACAAACAGATCGAAAAACTAAAAAGTTAAACAAATTAAGCTGCTACAGCATAGGGTGAGTGTCACAATAACCAAGATTAGATGGTATTCTAAATGACAATTACCAAGCTTAAAGTTTGACTTCCATGTAGTTGAAATGAGATGAATTGTACTTCTTTCCCTGGCTTTAAACATTTAGAAACTCTCTGAAATGAAAAAAGACAAAGGGCAGTTTAGACTTACATGGTCGGGAGGTGGTAAACGGAGTAAGTGATGGGGAATCCAAGGGCCACTGCCCCCAAAATGGTCCACAGCCTCCTTCACCGACTCGAATGGCGGAGATGTGTCAATTTCCACTCTTGGGTTGCAGATAATCGATTCTCCATTTCCAGCCATAGAGCTGAATAAAAAGATGCACAGAAAAATGAATGCTGGTTAGAATGTTGAAGTGAGTGAATGAGGAGTTGATTAACTAGCAGGTATTTATGACAAACGCTTCATTTATAGTACATATATATATGTTTGATACTTATTCCGCTCCAAAATAAGTGAATTTGTTTTGGTTGTTTTCACACATATTAAGAAACTCACCTTGTAACATTAATTAGCAATGAAATTGACCATATTAACCTTTACTATCTCTTTATATAAACACACCTAACACATACTCCAACATCATTTACTTCAAGGGCAAAGTAGGAAAAGAATAAATCACTTATTTTAGACCACAAAAAAAAAAAAAAGCTAAAAAATTACTTATTGTGAATTGGAGGGAGTAATTCTTTAAAATGATCAACACACTCTCTGTTTTATGATGTATTAAAAATACTCTTTTACTTTCTATATTAGGAAATACTTTAAGAGTAATATATATTTTTAGCCGCTTCAAAAAAAAAAAAAAACTGATAAAATATATTATTTATATATGTGTGTATTATATACACTTAATCTACATATTTTATACACTTGTAGGCTAAGCGAATGCAATTAGTTTCGACCGACCGGCCAATTTTGTATTTTGCTCAATAATTTATCCTTAAATTTTCGTTTTGTAATCACGTAAATGTCATGTTTAAAATTACAAGTTTCAACTGCTATTTTTTTTCGTTAACTCTATATCCAGTTAAACAGATTAACTCAAAATAAAATGAGGAGTATATATTACAAGCTCATACTCGTTGTCATAAAATAATACTACAAGAATAACAGGTAGTTAAAGATGACTCATTTTAAATTCTGAATACGCCTTTAGTTAGACAAAAAGAATGGAGAAATGCAATGATATTTGCAGTGAAATTGAGAGGTTGATGAAGATGATGACTGGGTTGTGATGGTGATGATTATGTTTGGAATAGTCAAAAAATAGGACCATTGTTTTTCTCATTCCATTGTTTACAGAGCACAAACCAATAATCCAAGTCGTGTTCAGTGAGAGCGTGTATGTGTATATGTGTGAGTGCAGATGAAAAAAGAGGGAGGAGGGGACATTAAAGGGGAAAGTGGTCGTTAATTAGTACACCAACTGCCAATAGGAAGTTACTGTGAAAAGTATAAAAGGGAGTATTTTCACTTTGTTCCTTAAATGGTATACTAAGGACCACAGGAAAATTAAAGAAAATTTTTATTTTGTGTTCACACAACTGACATTAGTTGTATGAAACCTCTTTTTTGTCTCACAATTGTGTGGTCCCAGATGTGTAAGATATGGGTCCACAAATATGTGAGATAAAAAGAGGCCTCACACAACTAATGTAAGTTGTGTGAGACACAAAATAAAACCACTCACAAACTCGTTTCTTATGGTGCATGTAATACCTTAGAACAATCTCAAAACGTATATTTATATTGAAATGCAGACCTATTGTTATGTAGGAATAATAACACTTCTTACCTATTGAATGAAAACGTTGGACTCGTTTCTGCTTGATTATTAATATTAGACAAACTATTATATATATATTCTTTTTTTTTTTTTTACCATATCGTCTCTTTCTATATGTCCAGGGTTTTAATGAAGGATCAGACATAATAAGGATTCAAGTTTATGAGTTCTGAATTTATCACCAAACGCATAATTAGTCATTTAATATTTAATGAATTTTTGAATATAAATACATGATCTAAGCAAAACTAACCTATATAATTTTCTAAACGCTTATCTACTATTCTAACACCACCCCCTAGGAAAATGGGGGAATAGGGTTGGGGTCAAATGTAGAGCTTCCTTGAAGGTCTCTTTGTTTCTTTTCTCCTTTTTGTTGTTTGTTCATATAAGCGAAGGGATTCTTTAAAGGAAGTTGGTAGAGAGAAATAAATGAGATATTATATTTTTTGATCTTGCCATGCTCATAAAGCTATTTTCTGGCTTTGAGAAGGCAGTCGGCAGTAGCAAAGATTGATTTGACTAAAGAGAAAAAGTGGATATATAGAGAGAGAGAGCATTATATATATGCAACAATTAAAGCAGAAACAAAAAGCAGACAACACACGGAATTTCACTTTGCAATTCCATCCCATTATTGATGGACACACACACGCAATTGATTGCCAATGCAATTTCCCGTGATTACAGGGCCTTAGCTTTAACCATTCATTTCAATGAAACTTTTTTATATCGATCCTTTTTGGCTCACCCTACTTTCCCATTAAATAAGCTTACTACTAAATCCAATTGTTTACTTTCTAATGCCATGGAATATTTCGTTTTCCGACGAAGAATATGTAAAAAAAAATTCTTTTTTCTTTTTAATTGCTTGTCTAACACAGTTGAATTGACAAGCGCCTGATATCTCAAACTCATATGCAGTTCGAAATATAATTTGAATATATTGTCCTTCAATATAAATCATAGTAGCATAAACTTAGTCATTAATGTTAATTTATTATATCAGGAGAGGGGGCAGAAAAAGAGGAAGAAAATATTATATGCTACTCCCTCCGGTCCAAAATAAATGATTTTTTGGCCTTTTTTTTTTGTTGTCCAAAATAAGTAATTTTTTCAAATTTCAAGAATGAATTAATTATTTTTTTCCTACATTGCCCTTGGAGTAAATAGTGTTGGAGTATGTGTTAGGAGTATTTATGTGAAGAGATAGTAAAGGTTAATATGGTCAATTTTATTGCTAATTAATGTTAAAAGGTGGATTTCTTAGTCTGTGTGAAAACAGCTAAAATATCACTTATTTTGGACCGGAGGGAGTACTAATTTGGACCCTCCATCTCAACCATGAAAGACAGTAAACTGAGATGTCACCAAGTGATCTAGCCCTCAACCCCATTTCTCTAAATTAGTCCTATAACTTTTTTAGGGCATACTAATTATCAAGGATTAATTTGGACAACAGATCCACGGGGAAGTCACATTGTTTACCTCGAAAATACGAGTAACAACTAAATTTGGTTTGTGGTTTTAAAGATACGTGATTAGATTCAATACCAATTAATAATCAAGAAATATGAAGTAGAGATGAAAGAAATAAGTGAATCAAACAAATGTTACCCAGCAGTGGTGACCTCGAGGTAGGTTCCGAACAATAAGAACAATTAAGTAAGAAAAGTAAGGTAAGAACAGTAAAGCTGAAGGATAATTCTGATGAACAGTAGGCAAAAAGTAGAGAGTATATTCTTTTTTCAATGATTAGATGAACTTACAAATGATTAGGGTCCCCTTTATATAATAGGGGAATTCTAAATAAGGTATATTTCTATTTACAGTAAGGAATATTCTTGGTACAGTTATCTAACCGCCTGGTACGGAATAGTACAATCCTATTTCGGGATTTGCGCCGTGATCTTGGAGACGTGCCAGGAATCTAGCCCATTCTGTTACAAGTCCATAATGGTACTATTCCGGGGTCGAGCATACTCGACCTCGGTATGCATCATGCTTTGTCTTCGAACTCGGGTCTGGTCCCTCGAACTCGAACTCGACCTTGCTTGAGCTCAGACTTTGGACGACCCTCGAGCATATAGATTGAAGGCATACGATCTCGACTATATACAGATAGTCCCCGCGTTTCTTAGAGTAAGATGATAAGAAACGATATGATCCTCGCTTTCCCGGAGTCTTTAACGATGACGCCATTTCTGTGACGTAGGCGCTCGAAGTGACTGAAACGTCCCGTCGGTCCACTTCCCCAAAATATTAAATGCACGCCAGTACTGGTCGGCCACTAGCGTCGGCGAACCGTCGTTGCCCTTCTATAAATATGAGGCTATTCCTTTGAGTAAAGAACTTTACTCTTTCATTACATCTTTCCCTTCTTCATCTCTTTCTCTAATCATCTGTTTCCACCGCCTCTTTAAGTGCCGGAAAATGCCAGGTTCTTGTAAAAATACCACATTCCGACACAGTCTATATCCCTTAGCTTAAGATCATGGCTAAAACTTCCAAAACGGTCCCCAAAAAAGATAAAGCGTCGACTTCTTCTACCTCTCAGCCGGCCAAACCGATGGTGCTGCCGACTCTTGAAGAAATCACCCCCGGCCCTTGCGTAATTAAGAAGGATTTCAGTATAGAAAATCCCCCCGATGTCTCGGGCCGATGCGAGCATGCATCTCGATATATTAGTCTGATATCAGAGAAGAACCTCGAAACAATGAAGAGGGACTGCGGCTGGGGCGACGAGGTCTTGGTTCAGATCCCGAACCCCGAGGAAAGCATTACTGCCCACGTGGAGGGGTTTTTAAGTGTTTACACTTACCCCTTTACACTGGGTCCCCTCGATCCGGTGGTGATCGACTTCTGTAAAACATACGAAGTCACCCTCCGCCAGATTCAACCCCTCCTTTTGGCGCATCACGATCATGCTGCGCTACTTTTTCGAGAAAGCCGAGGGGTTGGAATTCACCCTCAACCACCAGATTCGATTGTATCGGCCCTAGCTATTTCGAGGGCTTATCAAGCTGCAACGTCAAACAATGAAAGCCTTCTTTTCCAGTAATAACGAAACCAAAGATCGAGGCTGGATGAGCCGGTTCGTCAGATTAAGGACTTCGGATGTCCTCCAAAGGGATAAAATTCCGTTCCCGGAGAGATGGAACTTTAATCGTAAGTGGAGTTCTTCTTCCCGGTATTTATTCATATTCAGCTTTCATGTCTCACAATGCCTTCACCCTTTCTGTAGCCACTGCCTGGGCACCTCACGCGGTCCCCGACCTCGAGGATTGCATCCGAGAATTAGCTGCTACCTGCTCATACGATGAGCGCAAATGGCGTGAATTATCGAGGGGCGAGTGGGAGGCCAAACATCATGGTAAATTCTCTTCCCAAGTTTCTAATATTTTTCATTTGCTGGTGGCGTCAACTTATTCACGTTCACTTGTGCAGGCATCGGAGATGTATCCGAAATGAGGCCGGCTCCGCCCGGGGAAAAGACTGCGCCCTCGATCCCAAAATCGGGGAAAGACAATAAAAGAAAGAGGGCTTCTAAGCCCGAAGACTCCCAAGATGAGGTGGTACCTGCATGGAAGCTGAGGAGAAAACTCATTCGTGTGGACCTGGATTCAGCCATCCAATGCTTGGAGGATGAAGAGAACGATGGTGGAGAATCGACGCTGGTACCTCGAACCAGGAAACCCATCAATGAACCCGATGCCTTGCCAATTGATGAAGGGACTTCGAATAGAGACTCAGAAAAAACCCTCGAGTCCCCCGAGATCGAGATCGTACCTCCTTTTTCAACAAATACACCAAAGGGAACCAGCGTTGAGAGGGTCAAAACTAGCTAGAGCGCCCCGAGCAAGGAGCTCAAGGCCATGACAATGGGTCATTCACTTTCTCTTCCAGCTTACTCCGAAGAGACTATAAAGGATTCACGGGCCTTGCAAACACCTGATCCGAGCAAGATCCTCGAAGAAAACCCCTTTTGGGATTGTTTCACTGGGGTTGGCGACGTTGCCGACCTTAACGATGCGACCACCCTCTTCGAGGAGGCTCAACATCTTCTTTCTCAGGTAAATGTTGACTTTCATTGTCGTAACTTCCTCTTCATTCCTTTCCTTTGACGGACACCTCTTTACCTCGTCTATAGGCCATCGCCAAGTTTAGAGCTGAGCTGAGCCAATGTGAGGCCAAGATCAGGAGGGTTTCAGATGAGGAGAAAACCTTGAGGCTCCTCTATGGTCAGAAGGAGGAGGAGCTTAAGGGCCTTCGAGTTGAGTTGGCCAAGGATCGTAAAACGAGACCGAGCTGGATGAGCAGGTAATTGTGATTTTATAGAGTATGGTCTTTTTGGCCTTATTTCGGAGGCTAATACTTCAATGTCTCAGCTGCAGCAGAAGTTGGAGATGATTGGGCAGCTACGGAGCAAGGTTGATCAAGTTAAGGCTGACTGCCATAGGTGGAAAAAGAACATGGATCAGCTTGCTGCCAATAAGGAAGCTGTTACCGTCCAACTGACCTCGGCTGAAACTCAACTTCGAGGTATTAAAGTGATGGGTCTGGCCCAGGCTAGGAAAATCAAGGAGTTAGAGGCGGAGCTTGCTAGAGCCCGGGCTAAAGCTGCACAAGCTAAGGCTGAGGTTGAGAAGACGAAGGTCACGGCCAACAAGAGCATTGCCATGTACTTAAAAGATGCCGCGGCTGTTCAAGTGGAGCTTAGGGAAGCCTCCGACTAGGAAAAATGGAATAATGATTTGTCCAAGTGTCAGGCCCGGAGGAAGACTCTCGAAGAAATCCACGCCCGAGGGTTCAACCTTACCGAGGAGATAGCCCAAGCAAAGGCGTGGGAAACCGATGCCAGGTTTCTTGTTTCTTCCGATGACGAAGATGTTGTGAGCGGCTCCGAGGGCGGGGAAGGTGAGGAAGATGTTCCCGAGGAAGAGGAGGCTCCCGAGGATAGAGCTGCTGAGGTTGCGTTTCCCGAGGAGGCTGCTTTCGGGGACATAACCCCAAAATAGATTAGGTTCTCTTTTTTCTTTTTTTGTGTAAGGGCCCCTTGTGGGCGTTGTAAATAAACTTTTGTAAAACATCCTTTGTGAATATAAAGAATCTTTTTGCTCTATCCTCAACTTGTGTTGGATTTCATTTTGTTCTCGCTTGTGAAAAATTCGAGTGTATAACTCGAATGATTGGTCCGAGTATAGGTTTGGATTCGGAACATGATAAACCCTTAGGTTTTTATTGATAAATATAGTAATCCTTGAGCTAAGTTTAAATTGATTCAGTGCGAGCTTGGGATATCGGGACTCTTGAGTCCGAGTTGGGTGAGAACGGGGTCTCGAACTATATGTTTTGGCCCTTAAGCCTTTCGAAGTTGGCCCTTAGCCTCTTTAAGTTGGCCTTAGGCTCTTTAAGTTTGCCCTTAGGCTCTTTAAGTTGGGCCGATACGGCCTCTAGAGTGGCTATATAATTTTTCCCTCTTTTTGGCTAAAAGGCTTAGTGAAAATTTTGTTATGCCTTAGCATTTGTTTTTTGTACCCATTGGGTTTTTCGAAGGTTCGATGAATCGGAACCTTATTAATAGTTTGTTTGTGTAAACACAATCGAATACCTCTTGAGGTTTTTTCGAAGGCTGATGTTATCGAAGCCTTTAGATTATTCGAAAGCTGAATTATCGAAGCCCTTTTGTTTTTGCCGAGGGTAGCCTGATTTAATCGGCTTTTTCAAAGTGTTTGAAGGACTTTAATTTATGGAGGAAGTCGGACGTCTCCGAGCCGCATTATTTTGGCCATATCCTTTTATATGACCATAGTCTTTAGTATGGCCGTAGCCTTCGGGTGTGTCTCTTGGACTTGTTTCACGATAACTTTTTGAACTTGTTCGAAAAGTTAGTCCCCAAGTATATTGGCCTTGGCCTTTGTTTTAGGGGGATGCCTCTTTGAGGTCTTATGATTCTGATGTTTTGATGGCTCGGGCGAGATGGCTGTCGATGACAGTCCCCGAGTATCTCGGGGTTACGTTCGTGCTTTGGACCTTGAGCCGTTTCCCATAAGATTATAAGTGTAGAGCTCGTATAATAGTAGACTTCTTTAAGACACAAAGTGTTTTTGATGTAAATAGGAAGCTTCTTCAAATAATTGGTACATGCGTACATGTTGCCGTCTAGGCTTGACTATTCTATACGGACACGGTTCATCTGACCATTTGGCCCATTACAAAGTTTTCCTATCGAGGTCCTCTTAGGCGTGAAGTATTTTCCTCAAAAATATAACCTCCGAGGCTGATGCCCCCCAGTATTCGAGGTTGATTGAAAATAAGTCTTGGATACTATTGAGTCCTCCTTAGGTAGCATATAGTTGTTGCCTCGTTAAAAACCTTGCCGGTAAAACCCGTTTGGGACAAAATCCGATCTAAGGAAAAATGAGTGCAACGGATGCTTTAAAACCTAAGGCCTTCATGCAGAAAGGGTGTCTTCGATGGCTACGATCGAGAATCTGCAATGAGTTAGTTTTAAACTCAAATGGATAAAAAGGATAAAGCCATACCTTAGCAGTAGTATCGTTTGAGCAATGATACGTTCCAATTATTTGGCAATTGTTCGCCTTCCATCGTGCTAAGTTTGTAAGATCCTTTGCCTACAACCCCGAGGACTTGGTATGGTCCTTCCCAATTCGGGCCTAGCTTCCCTTCATTTGGGTCTCGAGTATTGAGGGTAACTTTCCGTAGAACTAAGTCTCCGATTCCGAAGTGATTGGTCCTTCTATTGTAGTATCTTTCGATCCTTTGCTTTTTCGTGGCTATCTGAACAAGCGCCGCTTCTCGTCTTTCATCTAATAGGTCGAGGCTAGTATTCATGGCCTCGTAATTTGACTCTTTCGATGTGTGTCGAAACCTGGTGCTAGGTTCTCCGACTTCGACAGGGATGAGGGCCTCGGAGCCGTACACCAAAGAGAACGGGGTAGCCCCCGTGCTGGACTTCGATGTTGTTCGATAGGCCCAAAGGACCTCAGGTAGAACTTCTCTCCATTTCCCCTTTGCATCGTCTAACTTTTTCTTTAGGTTTTGAATGATAGTTTTGTTTGTTGACTCAGCTTGTCCATTTCTAGTTGGGTGGTACGGTGTCGATAATATCCTCTTTATTTTATGTGCTTCGAGGAACTCTGTCACTTTGCTGCCGATGAATTGCTTTCCATTGTCGCACACAATCTCGGCAGGTACCCCGAATCGGCATATGATGTGGTCCCAGATGAAGTCAATAATTTCTTTTTCTCGGACCTTCTCGAAGGCCTATGCTTCCACCCACTTAGAAAAATAATCATTCATAAACAAAATAAACTTAGCTTTACCTGGGGCCGTTGGCAGGGGTCCGACTATGTCCATTCCCCATTTTATGAAAGGCCATAGAGATAGGATCGAGTGGAGTTGTTCTCTGGGCTGATGGATCATCGGTGCAAATCGTTGACACTTATCACATTTTTTGACAAATTCCTTAGTATCTTTTTCCATGCTGTCCCAGTAGTAACCTGCTCTGATAATTTTGCGAACCGTAGGCAAAAAGTAGTGAGTATATTCTTTTTTCAATGATTAGATGATCTTACAAATGATTAGGGTCCCCTTTATATAATAGGGGAATGCTAAATAAGGTATATTTCTATTTACAGTAAGGAATATTCTTGGTAAAGCTGTCTAACCGCCTGGTACGGAATAGTACAATCTTATTCCGAGATTTCGCCGTGGGCTTGGGGATGTGGCAGGAATCTAGCCCATTCTGTTACAAGTCCATAACGGTACTATTCCGAGATCGAGCATACTCGACCTCGATGTGCATCGTGCTCTATCTTCGAACTCGGATCTGGTCCCTCGAGCTCGAACTCGACCTTGCTTGAGCTCGGACTTTGGACGACCCCTCGAGCATATCGATCGAAGGCATACGATCTCGACTGTATACACACATTCATAAACTTGTGTTGGTATATATGAAAGAGAGAGGCTACGCACGTACGCGGATGAAATGATTTGACAGGATTAATTAGTCAAATTTGTACTTCGCTACTATAATTTTGTTTTACTTTTCATCTGAAAGATCATCGATATATATTCGCTGTATAGATATGAGTAATTTCATGATTTTGTGTCCTTCAAAATATTTCCAATACCTGTATTTCGATATTGCAATGCAGTGGAAGACCGCTCAGTCGCTCACATTCTCTCTTAAAATATTACTCTATGGGTTCAGAGATGCATTTTTCCTTCCCATTACTTCTTTTTCTACCTGGGCTTTTTTATATTTCATTTACTTTTAATTTATAAGTAAACATATGTATGCGTAACAAAAAATAATGATTCGTTAGGTAACGAGAAATATATATATGAGCAATCTCTTTGTCCTTTAAAAGCTCATGCACGTAATGAACACATTTAAGAAAAGAGTACGGATTTAAGCGATTCTCCCAACGCCCAAATCAATTAAGCATATCAATAAGCTAAACAAATGTAAAATGGCAAATGCATATGTTAATTGTTATCTTCAATATTTGCCCACATTAAGATGTATTAAACCGAAGAATATGATGGTGACAGTGCTATATAGTTAAAAAAAAAAAAAAAAAGAGAGTAGAAATTAGGTTTGATAGGTAATCACCATGATGATAAAAACATCTCCACAATTTCATGATAAATCCGTGGAATTTTTACAAGTATGATTATGCTATTCACCAACCACTTATTTCACTACTAAGTTTGTCATGATTCATTAAAGAACTGCACATGCTGGCAACTACTGGATCCAAGGGATTTTACATCTCAAAACTTAGCTAGCGTTGTTCAAAATTTTATACTAGTAATAAAGTTTATCTTAAACTCTTTTTATCAGTTTGGCATGTTTGGTTAATACATGACCTGTGTTATTCCTTGCTGTTAAGTTACGTGCCTTTGTGTATTTTGATGATTTAGCAAACTTCTTAATAAGAATCAGATTGGGAACCTATTACATATCCTCAAAGTGCTCAAGAACAACAAGTCTCAAGTCTGGCACAAGTCCCAACAACTTGAGTCGGGAAACAGGAAAGGGAACAGATGTCCATCGGTTCCTCTGATGACAGTACAAGTCAACTCTCTACGGCTGTAAAGTCGCTGCACTATTTTCTGCACACGCAACAATCTCTTCATGGAGCATGCCTTATACCGGATAATTGCATACATCATCCCAATGACCTCACTTGTATATTACCAACATAAGGCAAGGGAAATGCACACACTTGCATAACCTAAAATCATCAATTCTCTCTCAAGTGTGATGTCGACTTCGAGTCAATGAAGAATAACGCAACAACCAAACCAAGGACCAAATCCTAGTATCAAGTCTATTATACGTCCTTTGTATTGTTGTGTCTTTGTTAGTGTCATTTATTTGTAACTCGTACCCAGCTTACTTAGAAGCAATTCTGTAGGAGATCTTTTTTAAAATCATACACCATGTATTTGTGTTTTGGCTAAAGTTAGTCAAAGTGTGTTCTTTGTAATAGAGTTATTACAAAGAAGCTTGCAATAAAGTGATTACAAGTAGGTGAGAGATTAAGAGGTTAATTCCTAGATTACAATAGGTTGTAATCTTAGTGAAGTTGAAATCCTCTGAGGGTAGGTCGTGGTTTTTAATCCTATGAGCTGGGAGTTTTTCACGTAAAACTTTGCTGTGTCTTTTATTTACTACTGTGTGTGTGTGTTCTGTGGAAACTGATAGAGAACCAGGTTCTCTATACAGTTTGGTGGACCCTAAGTTTACATCAATTGGTATCAGAGCAGGTTCTTTCTACAAGGCTAACACCTAGAAAGGATCCACATGGCCACTCCACCAAACTTTGAAGAAAGTCAATCAACCTACAGACCACCAAGATTCAATGGACAGTATTACGGATGGTGGAGGACAAGGATGCATGATTTCATCATGGCAGAGGATTCTGAGCTCTGGGATGTCATCTGCCATGGCCCCTTCGTTCCTATGAAGACCATTTGGGAACCAACAACGACAGTTCCAAAAATAAGGAAGGAGTACAACGATGCTGACCGCAAAACTATAGAGAAAAACTTCCGAGCAAAAAAGATCCTCGTCTGTGGTGTTGGTCCAAATGAGTATAACAGAATCTCTGCCTGTCAATCTGCCAAGGAGATCTGGGAGGCTCTCCAAACAACACTTGAAGGGACAATTCAAGTTAAGCAGTCAAAGATTGACATGCTCAATACTGAGTATGAACTATTCAGGATGAAGGATGATAAGTCCATTCAGGACATGCATACTCGATTCACCTCCATCATCAATGAGCTCCACTCTCTAGAAGAAATCATTCCAAGAAACAAACTTGTTAGAAAAATACTTAGCGTATCACCTAGCTCTTGGGAAAGCAAAGTTAATGCCATCACAGAGGCAAAAGATATTCAAAAGCTGACCATTGATGAACTCATTAGTAATTTGAAGACTTATGAAATGAAGAAGAAGAAGGAGCATGAAAGAAGAGAATCCAAAAAGGAAAAGAACCTGGACCTCAAGGTAGACAATAATGACTCAAGTGGTGAGGAGCTGACATGGCCTACCTGACAAAGCAATTTTAGAAAATGGTTCGCAGAAATGGAGGCATTCCCAAAAGGGGTAGCTCCAGCAAACCAAAAGGTTATTGTGTCATAAATGTAGAAAGCCATGATATTTCATCAAAGATTGTCCTTTCCTCAAGCAAGACCAGTACCAGCACAACACAAACAAAATAGCCAAGAGGAACCGGATTCTTGACAAGAGGTTCAAGAGAAAAGATGTCGTTGACAAAGTTGTGAAACAAGCTATTGCTGCATGGGGAGATTCCTCTAGTGAATCTGGGGAAGATAATGAACAAGGTGACACCTCCATGATGGCAGTTGAAAGCGAAGCAGCTGAATATGACTCTAACTTTACCCAAATGGCAAAATTTGACAATGATGAAGATGATGATGATGATGAGGTAAAGTTTCTAGACGTTCAAAGAAATTTGAAGTCTTACTCTCAAAAGAAGCTTATATCCTTGGACAATGTTTTAGTTGACTTTTTATCATAATCTTATAAATGATAAAAATGTATTAACTGTGGAACTAGGATAGGTAAAACATGAGAGAGATGATCTGGTAGTCCTACTGGTTGACCTAAAAGAAACCATTGAGGTTCTAAAGAAAGAAAAAGAAGCCCTAACTGAAAGAATTAAAAGTGTAGAACATGAGAGAGATGACCTATTAGTAGTAGTTGTGGATATAAAAGAAACAATTGAGGAATTAAATAGGGGAAACAGTTCTAGGAACATCCAAAAGGGAAAGAAAGTTGCAAGTGAGGCACACATTAAGCTTGAAAATGAGCTTAAATCTGTAAAATCTAGTCTGTGTGCTGAACTTGAAAGAAACATACAACTTCAGGAAGAGCTAGACAGAGTTAAAAATGACCTAGAAAAATCTCTAAAGTGGACCTGGTACTCTGATACAGTCACTACCATATATATAAGCAATAGAGAGAACAGGCAGGGAGTCAGGTTCCAAAAGGAAATGACTCCCTACAATCCACATAGCAAGTATGTCACTGTCCCTGATAACTGGCTTTGCACTCACTATGGTAACACAAGGCACTTTAAAGAAACCTGTAAGTCTAGAATTCAGTCCCAACAGAAAAATAAAGTTTTTGTTGAAAAGGTAACTACTGCTAATGAACCTGGTTCCTCTATTAAAAACGTGAAATGCCTGCTTGGACAAAAAGAAATTTAATTTGCCCTTTTTCTCACTACAAGGGACCCAAAATTATTTGTGTTCCTAAGTCTAATCCTTGATCTTCTTGTGTAGGGAGAAGTGAAAGGAAGCAGCCAAAGATGGTATATGGATAGTGGCTGCTCTAAACATATGATTGGAAGCATTGATAATATTTTTTCACTTAAAGCCCTACAAGGAGGGAGTGTGTCCTTTGGAAATAGAAAAAAGGGATACCTTTTGGGAGTAGGAAGAGTTGGGAAGACGCTCACTCATTCAATTGAGAATGTGTACTATGTGAATGGCTTAAAATATAACCTACTGAGTGTCTCTCAAATTTGCGACAATGGAAACAAAGTGGAATTCTTATCAAATACGTGCACAGTCACAAATCTTGTGAGTGGTGAAGTGGTTTTGTTCGCAAAAAGATTCAAAAATATCTATGTTGCGAATTTTGAGTCTTTGCACAATAGGGATCTTACATGTCTGAGTGTTGTTGATGATAATTCTGAGCTGTGGCACAAAAGATTGGGACATGCAAGCTTTTCATTGCTGAACAAGTTGGTCAAGAAGGACCTGGTCCGTGGGCTGCCCAAGTCAAGGTTCAAAGATCACAAAGTGTGTGATGCATGTGTAAGAGGAAAACAAGTCAGGTCCTCCTTCAAGCCCAAGAAATAAGCAAGCACCTCAAGGCCACTTGATCTCCTCCATATAGATCTATGTAGACTTATGAGGGTGCCAAGTAGAGGAGGAAAGAAGTACATTTTTGTCATAGTTGACGACTACTCCAGATTCACATGGACCTTATTTCTCAGAACCAAGGATGAAACCTTTCCAGTCTTTATTGCCTTTGTGAAGCAGATTCAAGTGGAGATGAGGCATAATGTTGTAATTATAAGGTCTGATCATGGCACAAAGTTCGACAATGCAAAATTCGACGAATTCTATGCTGAAAATGGTATAAGTCACAAATTTTCAACTCCTAGAACACCCCAACAAAATGGTGTTGTGGAGAATAAAAATAGGACTCCTGAAGACATGTCAAGAACTATGCTAATTGACAGTGGTTTAGCAAAAGGTTTTTGGGCAGAGGCAATCAACACTGCGTGCTACTTGGTGAACAGGTGCATGATCAGGTCCCTCCAAAACAAAACCCCATATGAATTGCTGAACGGGAGGAAGCCCAAGCTAACTCACCTATGAGCGTTTGGATGCAAATGCTTCGTTCTAAATAATGGTAAGGAAGCACTGGGAAAATTTGATGCCAAAAGTGATGGAGGAATCTTTGTTGGATATTCCTCACAAAGCAAAGCATACAAGGTCTACAACAAAAGAACTCAATGTGTTGAAGAAAGCATACATGTAATCTTTGATGAATCACACCACTTATGTGGGAAAGATTCACATGATAAGATTGATCAAGATGGAGAGAAGTCGAAGGTTCTTTGAGATTTCATTGATATGGCAAATCGAAAGGCTGATTTGATGAGCGAAGTCAAGTAATCCAACGAAGAAAATTCAACAGAACCTTCAGTTGATACAGAATAACCTGGTTCCTCCATCACAACAACTGAAACAGAAGACAGAGTTATTGATGCCGTGCAAGGAACCCCTGATGCTGAGCAGAGAAGTGGTACTCACCCATCCATTGATTCCAACAACGAATCCCATTCTGAGGAACCTAGATCTTCACACAATAAGATTCAGGTGTCTAACTGTTAGCACAAAAGCTCACATCCTCTCCAAAATGTGATCACTCCTCTTAATTCAGGAATTCAAACCAGATCAAAGACAAGACGCTCGTTTGCATTCTCAGCTTTTCTTTCTCAAATTGAGCCCAAAAATATCAACGAAGCATTGAAAGATGCTGAGGGGATTACTGTTATGCAAGATGAACTCCATCAATTTGAGAGGAACATCGTATGGCACCTGGTTCCTCGACCCCCAAACAGAACTATTATAGGAACTAGGTGGGTGTTCAAAAACAAGCTTGATAAACTTAGAAATACAACAAGGAACAAGGCTAGGTTAGTAGTGCAAGGATACAATCAAGAAAAAGGTATCGACTATGATAAAACTTTTGCCCCAGTTGCTTGAATTGAAGCTATCACAATCCTCATTGCTTTTGCATCTCATATGGAATTCAAATTGTTCCAAATGGATGTCAAAAGTGCATTTCTGAATGGATATTTAAAGGAAGAAGTCTTCGTCAAATAACCACATGGTTTTGAGTGTCATGAGCATCCTGAACATGTATTCAAACTTGACAAGGCACTATATGGGTTGAAATAGGCCCCTCGTGCATGGTATGAAAGGTTGTCCAGGTTCCTTCTTGAAAATGGCTTTACAAGAGGAAAAATCGACAACACCCTATTTTTGAAGAAACGGGGGAGGAACCTGCTCATAATGAAAGTTTATGTCGCGACATCATCTTTGGTGCAACAAATAATTCCTTGTGTGAGGAGTTTGCAAAGCTTATGGGAAGCGAGTTTGAAATGAGCATGATGGGGGAATTAAATTTTTTCTTAGGGATGAAAGTTAAGCAAACCCCTAAGGGAACGATGATAAGTCAGCAGAAGTACATTAAAGAACTCCTGAAGAGATTTGACATGGAAAGTTCAAAGACAATTGATACTCCTATTGCCACTGCTACTCGTCTGGACAAAGATAAACCTGGCCCTCCTATGAACGAAACCATGCACAGGGGTATCATAGGTTCACTCTTGTATCTCACAGCTAGAAGACCTGATATTGTATTCAGTATGGGATTATGTGCTAGATTTCAATCTAGTCCAAAGGAATCTCATCTGAAAGTTGCCCAGAGGATTCTAAGGTATCACAAAGGAACGCAAGACCCGGTTCTCTACTACCCTTCAGGAGACAATTTTAACTTAATTGGTTATGCTGATGCTGATTACGCTGGTCATCTGGTGGATAGAAAGAGCATATATGGAATGGCTCACTTTCTGGGTCATGCTTAATCTCATTGGGTACAAAGAAACAAAACTCTGTGGCTCTTTCAGTTGCAGAAGCTGAATATGTGGCAGCTGCCTCTTGTTGTGCTCAACTGCTGTGGATCAAGCAACAACTAGAGGACTTTGGTGTGTTTTCGGATTGTGTACCACTACTATGTGATAACACAAATGCTCTCAACATGGCGAAGAATCCGGTTCAACATAAGAAAACAAAGCACATTGATGTGCGACATCATTTTCTCAGGGATAATGTTGAAAAGGGCCTCATCTGCCTGAAGTTCAAAACAGAGGACCATCTATATGATATCTTCACCAAAGCATTGAGCAGAGAGAATTTTGAAAAGTATCGACTGGCACTGGGGCTGATAAAATCAAACTGAGTACCAGGTCCCTCAAATGCTTTGCTATGAAAGAGTGAACAGGTAAAAATGCTAAAAAGTATTTTCTGGAAAATTCTAACTCATCTACATACCGTTATAGATAAACACGCATGGAAATAACAGAGTGAACAAGCAGCCAATAACCCTACATCTGAGTAAAAGGATGAAGCTCTCTTTTACAAAACTCGGTCCGGGAACCTGGTTCCCTTGACTCAGGTTAGTAGCTCTTCTTACACTCATGCACACTTTAAATGACTATAAAAGTGCCACGTCATTAAAATGTTTCAGTCTCTCTCTCTCTCTCTCTCATATACTTAAAACCCAAACGTCACACCGGTTTGTAATCGATCCATCTACCCAATACGTTACACCCGTTTGTAACCGGTCCCTCACTCCCTCTAAATAACCCCAAAAGGCGTCTCTTTCCCAACTATCCACATCAAAGACACAAAACACTCTTCTCTTTCAAAAGCAAACCCTCTCTTTCTCTTGTCTCTACTTCCAAACTCCTTTATGTCTCAGAATCTAGAGCTTTCCAGCACTACCAGTGTCATCCCCACTGTGTCTTCATCTCACGAAGCACAAGAGGTTGCGTCTGAGTCTCAAATGTCACCCAGTCAAAATCCCACACCGGGCCAACAACCACCTACTGGCTTTTCTCCAACCCAATCGAGTTTTGTTCTCACCGCAGCCGTAAGACTCAGAACCCCAAGAGATTCGTTGCTCCAACCTCTCCTTCTGCCTTAATGGAAAAATGGCAGATGACGAAATAGTAGACGGAGAAGAGGGACAAGAAGTCTCTAGTCAGAAGGTTGGGGAATCTTTTGAAACTCAACAAGATGTGGTCTGCAGTGGTGAAGTATCGATAGTGCCCACTCCAAGCTTTGATCTAAATATAGCCACTCCAACATGTAATATTCCTCCTGCATATTCTGATACTCTTCTGGGGGTGAATGAGAGAGAAGCCATAGAAGCCATTGAGAACATGTTACTGATTTCTACAGAGGGATGATTGGTTGGAGGATATGATGTAATGATGATACCATTGGATCTCAGGGGGAAGGTGAAAGTCACAGAGCTGAAGGTGGGGAACTGGTTCCCTTTGAAAATTTGGCACCAGTCAGTACTACTGGGGAAACAATAGAGAGACCTGATCCCTCTGCCCAAGAAGAGCACTCTACTCCTAGGGGTCAGTACTGATCCTACTCCTTCTCCTCACTTCGATGCTGAGCCATTGAACTTTGTCATTCTTGGGATGAGATCTCTATATGAAGAGGAAAATGAAATTAGTGAGGAAGACTATGATAATGTGTCTGTGGAAAGCTTCATTGCTGCTAGAAGTGGTAGGGAAGTTCCTAAAGAGCCGACTCTTAAAAGACTCACTACCAGGCTGCAAAAGAAAGAAGCTAATGAGATTGTTCTGAAGAAAAACAAAGAGCAAAAGAAAAAAAAGAGGTTGGTAAAAGGGGGGAAAGCCGGTAAATGAGGAGGATGTGCCTCCGGTACTTTTTGTTGATGTTGACGCTGAAGAGGTGAATGAGGAACTTGCTTCCTTAATTCGTAAATCCTCTAAGAAACCTGTGATTCCAAAACCAAGGAGAGGATAATCTGTGAAAGCTGTGGAAGTGAAAAATGTCGAGGGAGAGAAGTCTGGTGAAAAATCTTCTGAGAAATCTGAAAAGAAGGAGAAAAGTGTGAGGAAGTATGTGAAGAGGATGGCTAGTGACAATGAGGAACCTGGTTCCTCCAAGTAGGCCAAAGTGACTGTGTCAAAGGAAGAAGGCAGAGAAAATCTTAGGAAGCAGAGGGTGCTATGGGGCAGAACTTTTGCCCCTGACATTCTTGACATGACCGGGATGAGACAATTGTTTGACATTTGTGAGTTTCAGAAGTGGACGCACTTGTTCACCAATGAGAGCCCCAAGGTGTATGAGGAAGAGGTGCGTAGCTTCTACGCAGATATGTTGACAGTGGAAGATGATAACATTTGCTTGAAGGTCAATGATGTCGACTTTGTGCTGGACGAGGCCGTTCTACGGAGTATTTTGGGAGTGCCTACTGAAGGGGTCTCATCCATTGAAGGGACCTATTCTCCTAACTTTAGAAGTGCCATTCTGAAGGATGATGCTGTACAGTAGGGGGAATAGGTGCACGAAAAGGCCCTCCTTCCAGTGTATCAACTTCTGTTCGAGATAGTGAATAAGGTTTTGCTTCCACACACAGAAAGGCGTCTATCACTTCCAAAGCAGACATGTTCCTCATGGAAGCACTGGTTGCCTACACCACCATCAATCTACCCGGTCTTATGATTGAGCATATGAAGAAAGTGGCAGACTTCAAGGACGACAATAATGGATTTCCTTATGGGTTCTTGCTCACTAAAGTGTTTAACTTCTTCAAAGTCCCTTTGGGAAGAGAAACAGTGCGAACTCACAAGCAAACTTTCTCAAAGACAACCTTGGAGGAATGTGAGTGTATTGACAAGAAAGGGGGTGTTGGAAGCAACTCTACAATCACTCAATTGATTTATGCTCAGAATGCTGCCGATGAGGAGATAAGGAGGTTGAAGGCACAAAATGCCATTCTTGAAAGGCAGCTTAGTCAGGCCAAGGAGGCACCTGGTTCCAGCAGTGCACAAGGCACAGAGGTTGCTTGCCTGACCAAAGAAAATGCAGATCTCATAAAACAGGTCGAGGAACTGAAAGAGCGGCTGCTTAACGGACAAGTGTCTGCAAATGCTCGAATGGACATTCTTCTCTGAACCCTTGCCTCCTCATCCTTGCCTCCCCCTTCTAGTGCTCCTTAAACAGTTCCCTTCCCAGTGTCCAGTTGAATGATGTTTGTCTTAACTTAGTCCTTTTTTTGTTGTCTCTATGACTGGTACTTTAAGTTGTTTTTCTGTGGATGTTTTTGTAACTATGATGCTACTATCTCTGTGCTCTTCTCCTTAAATTTGATGAGCATCTCATCTTTTACTATGCATGTTATACTCTTGCGCACTATTCATATCCATGTTGAGTGCACACATGTTGCCTAAGTTGACTTTGCTAGACTTCTTTTTGCGTTTGCTTGTGTCTAATATTTTTATGATGCCAAAAGGGGAAGAAAATTGAGAAGAAGGGGGAACAGGTTCTCAAGTTCTCAAGGGGACAGGTTCTCAGGGGAAACTTCAATTATAAGTTTGTCATCATAAAAAAGGGAGAAATTGTTAAGTTATGTGCCTTTGTGTATTTTGATGATCTAACAAACTTCTTAATAAGCACCAGACTGGGAACTTGTTACACATCCTCAAAGTGCTCAAGAACAACAAGTCTCAAGTCTGGCACAAGTCCGAACAACTTAAGTCAGGAAACAGGAAAGGGAACAGATGTCCATCAGTTCCTCTGATGACAGTACAAGTCAACTCACTACAACTGTAAAGTCGCTACACTATTTTCTGCACACACAACAGTGCATCAGTCTCTTCATGGAGCATGCCTTGTACCGGATAATTGCATACATCATTCCAATGACCTCACTTGTATATTACCAACATGAGGCAAGGGAAATGCACACAATTGCATAACCTAAAATCATCAATTCTCTCTCAAGTGTGCTGCCGATTCAAGTCAGCGAAGAGCAAAGCAACAACCAAACCAAGGACCAGATCCCAGTATCAAGTCTATCATACGTCCTTTTTATTGTAGTGTCTTTGTTAGTGTCATTTATTTGTAACTCCTACCCAGCTTACTTAGAAGCAATTTTGTAGGAGATCTTTTATAAAATCATAAACCCTGTATTTGTGTTTTGGCTAGAGTTAGTCAAAGTGTGTTCTTTGTAATAGAGTTATTACAAAGAAGCTTGTAATAGAGTAATTACAAGTAAGTGAGGGATTAAGAGGTTAATTCCTAGATTACAATAGGTTGTAATCTGAAAGTTGCTCAGTTAGTGAAGTTGAAATCCTACGAGGGTAGGTCGTGGTTTTTAATCCCGTGAGTTGGGAGTTTTTCACGTAAAACTTTACTATGTCTTTTACTTACTGCTGTGTGTGTGTTCAGTAGAAACTGATAGAGAACTAGGTTCTCTATACAGTTTGGTGGACCGTAAGTTTACATAACTTGCATTATCGCATGAAAGCATCCATTCATTTTCCAAGATTTTACCTTCTGGAATCAATATTTAATTTTATTTTTAGGGCCTATTTGGAAAGCCACGTGCATGTAATTGAATTTGGGTATAATTGGAGGTAATTACACAGTTTTGACATGTTTGTTTGGCCAAGTAATTACTTGGTCAGCATGGAATTTGGTATAATTGAAGAAGAGTAATTACACTCTCCAATTCTTAAAGGGGCTAAGAATTTGTGATAATTACACCATATAATTACTAGATGACTTTCAAATACCTTTTTTTTCTCTCTTCTAAATATTACTATTATTCTTTTTTTTAAAAAGAAAACTCTTGCTCTTCCAGTTCGTGTACATTCTTTCCTTCTCCTTACGAACCAGGTACTATCTTTTTGCTGCTTCTCTTTTTTATTGTTATTGTACATTAGTACTTCAACTAGTCTGTGTAGGCTCTTTTCCATTCCAGGTACTCTTATTTTCCTTCTTCTTTATTATTTATTTTTTCTTATTGAATTAGTAGTTGAACTAGTATCTTGTGGGTTTCGTGTTGGTTTATTTTTATTATTACAAACAAAGTACACATTGTAATCTTATTAGATCTTTAACATTTTCGAAAATTTAATTATTCCATAATAATTCCATTCCAATAAAATTATTATGTTGTTTAATTATTAAGCTATGTAATTAATATTCTAGTAATTACACAGCCTGATAACTATACTGTGACTTCCAAACAGACTCTTAGAAACTTTATGATATGTGTCACAAGTTCAAATATCGGCTAAAGTGCGAATATAGAAAAGTTACGTTCATTATCTGGTTTTTAAGGCATTGTCAGCAATGAACTAATTTATGAACTGGCCTGGTTATTAGCTTTATATGGTTTCTTTTGTTTTCATTCTACTTTTTCCATTAGAGAAAATGTTTTTATTTTTAAAGTAAAAAATAAAATATAATATATTTGTTTTTATATATTCTTCCATTTTCTTATAAGGCTGTCAAACTAATATATCAACAATAAGTATATAGACATTGTTTGATATGATTTTATGTATGGGTAAAATCGGAGCTAATGCCTACCCCGATTTTCCGGCGAGAAGACGGAGGAAGGGCATGCACGAGATTGTAATCGAGGTTAGAGACCCTTCGTATGGAGATCCAGGAAAAGTGAACGACGTGCTCATCATCGGGTATGATAATGAGTTCTAAGACTTCGGAAAATACGATAAATGGTTACACATGACGGATAGAGGGTCGTGATATTCACACTCAACCGGATATCACGGCGGAGATCTCGCTCGAGGTCGATTATTGACCAGTAATTACTAGGAAAGGAAGATTTATATCTTTTTTAGACTTATACTAGGGATGAAACTCTCCTACTATATAAAGGGGAAGTTTTTCTTTTGTAAGACACATTGTAACACGCAAATCAAAGCAACACAAGTTTATTTTCTGCCTTTTGGCTACTGTTAAAGTTCTTGTTCACTTATTCTGTTCTTCGTTCACGACCAGGCTCGAACCGAGGGTCCAATCGAGGACGGGGTCACTATTCGATCTAAGTTCAGGCTTGGTCATAACATCACAGTTGGTTTGATCGCTTATTTCGTCTTTAATTCATTTATCGACTATTCTTTACTATTTGTGTTGAATCAAACCATGTAACCTTAAAACCGCGTAAAAATTTAATTGTTATCCAATTTTGGAGTAAACAGTTTGACGCCCACCGTGGGGCTAAAGATAATAGTGGTGATTTGATACGAATCTTCATAACACACTCTATTTTACGCTTGTTCTTTGAAGTCTTAATTTCAGGTCAGTCCAAAAATGTCAAACTCTCAGTCTGCTCACTTGAACGTTGACGCTGAGTCTGGCCATCACGGCAAAAATAATAATTTGGTGCCAAGCAACTAGGTGCCTCCTGCCGATCCCAACATGTCCCAGTTGCCGATCTCGCCGATGCTAACTTGCAGGTGGTCATCAACGTTAATTTACCAACTGATCCCAAAACCAGTGTTGGCGGGGGACCCCGACCAACAGCTCGGGAAGCACCCGAAGGCGAAGGTGATGGGGTAAGCCTACGACTAATCTTTGAAATGTTGCAGGCTCAACAGGCGGCAATAGCGCAGCTGTAGAATCAAAGCCACGCCCCCAACAGGGTCGAGCCCGAACTATCCCGGGAAAGAACTCGATGAGATGAATCAATTATCGAGAAATTGGGTGAAGCCAAGCCCGGGGTAAATCCCGAGGTAAATGAAGATGCTCGAAGAATTAAAAATGAGTGGAATCGGGTGAGAAGAAGATTGAGGCTAATGACAAGAAGGTGGAAACGTACAATTCCAGGGTCGATCAGATCCCGGGAGCACCCACGACATTGAAGGGGCCGGACTCCAAGAAGTTTATCCAGAAGCCTTTTCCTCCGAGCGCGGCACCGAAGCCGATCCTAAAGAGGTTTTGTATGCCTGACATCCCCAAATACAATGGGACCACGGATCCAAATGAGCACGTAACCTCCTACACATGCACATCGAGGGGGATAATCTGGAAGACAATGTGATCGAGTCAGTATTACCGAAGAAGTTTAGGGAGACTTTGTCCAAGGGAGCAATGATATGGTATTACAACTTGCCCCCAAATTCTATTGATTCATTTGCTATGCTTGCAGATGCTTTCGTAAAGGCCCATGCCGAGGCCATCAAGGCTGAGACTAGAAAGTCAGACCTTTTCAAGGTCAAACAAAGGGATAATGAGATGCTGCAGGGAGTTCGTGTCAAGGTTCCAGATGGAATGGATGGACCTACCACCAGTTGCAGACGATTGGGCCGTTTAGGCATTCACTCAGGGGCTCAATCCCCGAAGTTCCTTGGCTTCTCAATAGCTAAAACAAAATTTGGTGGAGTACCTGGTGGTAACCTGGGCCGACGTCCACAACAGGTACCAGTCGAAGATCAGGGTCGAGGACGACCATCTCAGGGCCCCTTTTGGGTCAGTTTACCCCGTTAGGGCAGATGATAGATCTAAGAGAGCCATTGATCAAGAGCTAAGAGCGGTTCGAGATCAATATCAACCATACATCGTGGACCGAACGGAAACAGATTCGGGCGCCATCCCGCAAGGAACAAGAAGAGAAGAGATCGAGGGCCCGCCAGCCGAGGACTGATGAGCAAAAATGGATTCGATAGGCTCTCGGAAGCAGGGAAGCATCGAGATTGTTGGAATACAACTTCAACGTGGACGCTGCCAGCATCGTGTCAGCCATAGGGCGCATTAAAGAGACCAAGTGGCCCCGACCTTTGCAGTCTGATCCTACCCTGATAGATCCCAATTTGATGTGTTAATATCACGACACTCACGGTCACAAGACCGAAGATTGCTGACAGTTAAGAGAAGAAGTTGCCCGATTATTCAACAACGGCCACCTCCGAGAATTCCTGAGTGATCGAGCCATAAACCACTTCAGGAACAGGGACTCCAACAAACAAGTCGAACAAGAGGAGCCTCAGAACGTGATCATTATGATCATCGGAGGAGTCGATGTCCCCCAAGGACCGATGATAAAGCACACTAAAGTATCTATCACAAGGGAAAAATGCACCTGGGATTATGTCCCCGAGGGAGCCATTTTGTTCAACGACGAAGATGCCGAGGGCATCATGCAACCTCATAATGATGCATTGGTAATATTCGTACTTATTAATAATCCCGAGTTAATTGTGTGCTGATTCATCCATGTAGCTTGGCCAACATCATCAGTTCGAGGGTCGTAGCAATTGGGGTTACAGGACCAAATTGTACCAAGTCTGGGTGTTGAATGGATTTAACATGGCGTGTGAGACCACTAAAGGAGAACTAACCATACCAGTGAACACTCTCGGGGCAATCCAAGAAGCAAAGTTCTACGTGATCGAGGGGTACATGAGGTATAACGCCCTATTTGGAAGGCCATGGGCTTACAACATAAGGGTGGTACCCTCGACCTTGCACCAGGCGTTGAATTTTCCCACACCGGGGGAAATTAAGACGGTCTAGGGAGAACAGCCAGCCACAAAGGAGATGTTTGCTATCGATGAGGTAGTCCCGGTGCCCATGGTTTCGACATCGAGGAATACAAAACCGACCAGAAAGGAAGGGATTAAATTGCAGTCACTGATGCCGGCCTCGATCGAACCGGAGAAACATGAGGAACGAGGAGCAGACGAAGACGGCGATTACGATGTCCCGAGATCCTTCATAGCTCCTGACGACACCGACGCCACCAAATCGATCGTTGAAGAGTTGGAGCAAGTCATATTAATGGAACACCTATCAGATTGAAAGGTATACCTAGGCACGGGGTTGACCCCCGAGCTTAGGAAAAAAACTTATTAATTTTCTTAAAGCTAATATCGATTGTTTCGCTTGGTCACATCTTGACATGACAGGGATTCCACCGGAGGTAACCACTCACAAGCTGAGTCTGGATCCGAAGTTCCATCCTGTCAAGCGCAAGAGGAGGCCCAATATCAAACATGCATTTATCAAGGACGAGGTATCCAAACTTCTAAAAATAGTATCCATCCGGGAAGTTAAATACCCGGACTGGTTAGCTAACATAGTGCTAGTGCCTAAAAAGGGCAATAAGCTAAGAATGTGTGTGGATTACAAAAACCTAAACAAATCATGCCCTAAGGATTCTTTCCCTTTGCTTAACATCGATCCAATAATCGATGCGACGGCCGAGCGCGAAGTACTCAGCTTTCCCGCCTACTCCGGGTACAACAAAATTTGGATTGATCCTTACGATCAAGAAAAGACTTCTTTCATTACCAAATTCGGCACCTACTGTTATAACGTAATGCTGTTTGGATCAATGAATGCCGGTGCCACCTACCAACGTCTAGTAAATTGGATGTTGGAATAATAAATAGGGAAAACAATGGAGGTTTATGTTGACGATATGTTGGTCAAGTCCTTGCGAGCAGAGGACAATTTGAAACATTTGCAGGAAACCTTCGACATATTAAGGAAATACAACATGAAGCTAAACCCGGAGAAGTGTGCATTCGGGGTCGGATCGGCCAAATTACTCCGGTTCATGGTATCCAATCAGGGGATCGAGATCAAACCCGACAAAATAAAGGCCATAGAGGACATCACTGTGGTGGGAAACATCAAGGCAGTTCAAAGACTGACCGGTGTATAGCCGCATTGGGACGGTTCATCTCGAGGTCCTCGGACAAGAGTCGTCAATTCTTCTCACTATTGAAAAAGAGGAATAACTTTTCCTGGACCCCGGAATGCCAGCAAGCTTTGTAGGAACTCAAACGGTACCCCTATTTGGTGGTTTTGCAAGGTCGCGGTAAGTGGTGTCTTAGTCCGGGAGGAAGAAGGTATATAATTTCCTATTTATTATGTCAGTAGGACTCTAGGTGAGGCCGAATCAAGGTATCTTCACCTGGAAAAATTAGCGCTCGCATTGCTAAGTGCTTCCAGGAAGCTAAAGTCGTACTTTCAATGCCACCCTATATGTGTCGTAACCTCTTACCCGCTGAGGAATAACATACACAAGCCCAAGCTCTCGGGCTGGTTGGCTAAATGGGTCGTGGAAATTAGCAGTTACGCTATCGATTACCGACCCCGAACCGCCATAAAATCTCAGATATTGGCAGAATTCATGGCCAACTTTACGCCGGCCTTAATACCCGAAGTTGAAAGAGAACTACTGCTCACCTTGGGGACTACTACGAGAATCTAGACCCTCTTCATGGATGGTGCATCCAACGCGAGGGGGTCCAGGTTCGGTAATGTATTAAAACCTCCTACGGGGAGTATAATTAGGCAGTCTATTAGAACTATGAAATTGACTAACAATGAGGCCGAGTATGATGCCATGATTGCAAGTCTAGAATTGGCTAAGAACCTTGGGGCCGAAATGATCGAAGCCAAGTGCGACTCCCTCCTCGTGGTAAATCAAGCCAATGGAAGGTTCGAAGTAAAAGAAGAACGGATGCGGAGGTACTTAGACAAATTGCATGTAACCCTTCACCAATTTGGGGAATGGACCCTGCAACATGTACCCCGATGTCACGACCCAAATCAGGGGGCCCCGACTGGCACCCGGTTAGAGGTGGGCATTCGGTCGGTCCGGTTCGGTTTGAAGAAATTCGGTTCGGTTATTCGGTTTTCAGTTTTGTTAAAGTAGTAACCGAAACCGAACTGAAATAAGTTCGGTTCAGTTCGATTTTTCTGATTTCGGTTCTGTTATTTCGGTTCGGTTTTCGGTTTGAACATTATCATATTGTACTCCTTCTATGTAATAATATGACCGGCGAATTTGTTGATTTTTTCCAAAACTTTGAAATTGTTGGAAATATTGTGGTTATACAAAAAAAAATAGACTAAACTTTGCACACTATTATGGATCATAAAATTCAAACATAGTGTAAATTACAACTCTGTGTGAAATTCTCCCGGTATCTATCACATATGCTATGGAAGTTTTAATAGACCGAAAGTCTTTAAGATTGGAAAGTTGATGGACTTACTTAATTGAGTTGAGTCTTTGATAGATTGGACCTAATAATATTAATTTATTACCTATGGGCTTAGCCTATATATAACTTAAAGAACATATATGCTAATAATTCGTTTTTCGGTTAACCGAACTAAAAAACTTAATAACCGAAAACCGAACCGAAAAACCGAAATTTTAAAATTTTAAACAGAAACCGAGCGAACAAACCGAATAACCAAAACTAAAATAAAAAAAAATTTCGGTTCGGTCGGTTTATTCGGTTCCGACCGAAATATGCCCACCCCTACCCGGTGCCCACTCAACCGAGCGCCACGTACCTTATCTTTTTATACTATAAGACTCGTCACGGACCATGATAGGCCACATCTATATATATATATATATATATTTGACAATATTAGGACTTAACTCACATAACTAATTCAAAAAAAGATTTATATAGATACATAGGGGCCGACAAGGCCGTTGACATGTCATACCTAAAACTATACACAGGACACTATCTGCAAAACCTCTAAGAATGACCATAATATATAAGTCGGGACAGGGTCCCCGACATCCTCATGGAACAAAGTAACATATATAGAATGTGACTCGGCAATACTCCAGGAAGATGTGGAGCTCACCAAACAAAAGCTGATATCTGGAGGCAGCCTACAGTGGATGGTCCTCACCTCGCTATCTACACCTGTGTGGCATGAAACACAGCGCCCCAGGAAAAGGGACGTCAGTACGTAGAATGTACCGAGTATGTAAGGCAGAAATGAAACGTAATAATAATAAGATACTATCTCTGGGAGAGATAAGAGTCAACTTATAACTTCTGGCTTGCAGCTGAGGGCCGTAACATATAGAATAAAACCCATCTCGTATCTATAAATAAAACTACAATATAGTAGTTCTGATTACATCATTCTCGTGGCGTTAACTTTCCAACTGATCAGTGGTAACTGCCCGACCGGCAGTAGTGCGATGGTATATGCATGATTGCCCGATCGGCCGTAGCTCGGTGGTAAATGTGTAACTGCCCGACCGGCCGTAGCGCGATAGTAAATGCATGACTACCCGACCGGTCGTAGCTCGGTGGTGAATGTGTAACTGCCCAACCGGCCGTAGCTCGGTGGTAAATGAAGATGCATGTGTCACTATATAATAAACATTAACATCTTTATCATATGCCTCAATAGGGACTAGAAACATACTTAGACATGCTTGAAAATTATTTTGAAGAAATGAATAACGTAGACATCCTTAACTGCTAAGAGTAGAAACACTTATAAAATAGCATTATATTTACGTATCATTACTTGGATCATGACAAAAAGGAAAGAAGGATTAGACTTAACATACCTGGAGCAGGGAAAATTTCGTGTGATATTCTTGAGAAGGTTTACACCGTACTCCCTTAAATTGCAAAATTTCACGTTGCTTAAGATACTATGAAATCTCTGTTTGAATTATTAAAGATCCGTACCCTTCTACGTTAGCTTCAGATTGCCTTCAATGTTGGCTTCAGATTGCTTTTTAAGTTAGCTTCATATGGTCTTATTAGAGCCTTTGCAATTCTTTCCAACGTTGAAGATATGTATCTTTTTAATTGTTAAAAGATATGTAGCCTCTTTGAATTTCAAGGCTTGTCTTTTAATTGGTTGCCACCTAACCCAACATGACTAATGAGTCATTTATTTTGGGTAGTGGCTTGCTGCCACGTGGGGGGTGGGGAGGGGTTTTAATCTTATCCCATAACAATTAGTTAATTAGGTAATATCCCGTTACCTGATAATTAACCAATTACCTACATAATTAAGAATTATCTCAAATTACTTAAAATTCTACTTATTTTTAATACACTTTATACATCATACTATAATATACTTTACTATCATGGTCGTGTGATATATTATGTAGCACTAATCCAAAAATATGGGGTATTATAACTTGGATCGTATTTTATCACAAAATGACAAACTTCGGCGATACTCAATTTCTTTGATTAGTTAACCCTCTGACCTTTATAACACCTACTTATCACTTGTTACAAATAGCATAAATGGTTATAACCTCGGAACAATCTCATTCCCGAGTCTACGTCGATTAACTTACGAAGAAACTTTAACGTACGAAATGCGGGCTGCAACATCCTTCCCCCCTTAGAAACATTCGTCCTTGAATGTTTAAACTTGTAAGATGTATATACAAACTCATCAATTATAAATGTATATATCTTCCTGGGCTTTACTCCAATGAAACAAATATCAGGCTCTCACGAGGTCAGGACGTTGTCCCTCCCTAAAACTACTTCCTAATCCATCCGTCAACTACGATTCTGTTAATCTATCTTCTAGGCGCTGACAGCTACTAGTTGTAATTTTAATAACCGTGTTCATAACTTTCTATTCCATTGTACTAACTTTCATGAGATCTTGCGTACTATATGTTGTTTCCTCCCTTGGGCGTTATAGCTATCACGGTTCTAACTTCCTAATGTCCTAGGTTACTCCCCTTTCCTCCCTTAGTCCACTATTCTCGGGTTCTTACTTTGCTTTCAAGCTAGCCTTGGTTTCCATTAACCCTTCAGACGTAATGCCCACTCACTCTTATATTAATCATATTTACTGGGAAATTTGCGTTAGTAAGGTCGAACATTACCTATAGTCACAGTACCTGACACATCATCTGGTGTAGCCTCTGGGTCCTGATGACCTGCCAAAGCATATATGCGGTTCTGACTACCGCCAGATCTAGATGCTCCACCCCTGCCTCTACCTCTACCAGCTGATGCCTGAGGGCTTCTCTCTTGAGTGCGTAGTGAAAAGGAGGAGACTGTTATAGATCTGGTGGGCTGAACCATCCCGCTTCTGTCATTCATAGGTCAATCCCTCATGTAATGACTAGGGTCTCCACAGGTATAGCATACATTAGATCCGTGACGACATTGTCTATAATGAGCTCTACCGCATCGATTGCACCGTGGAGGAGGCGCCCTCATCTGTACTGAATCCCTCCAATTCTGAAAACCCGAAATTTCTCGAGCCCTGACCTAATTCAGAATAGACAGATCCCTCATAATACGGCTTCTGCAACTGTCGGACACTATCAACAGGATATGGTGGCATAGGATTGCCCAAAAAATCCTCAGGTTGTCTAGCAGACCTAGCCTTCTTACACTGACCCTCATCACGATTCTCGTATTGCTGCCTTTTCCGATCCTCCAAATTCCGAGCATAAGCCTGGATATGGGAAATATCCATACTATCGAGCAGAGCGGCCGTGAAACACTCATTAATCAGGTGCGGCCCAAGTCCTACCACAAGTCGATGCACTCGGTCACTCGTTTCAGCCACATTCGAGGGGGCATACCTCGCCAAGGAATCAAACTGGAGACTATACTCCCGCACACTCATATTCCCTTGTTTAAGAGCCAAGAACTTGTCTACCCTTGCCTAACGAATCTCTGCTGGCAAGTAATGACGCAAGAAACCCCTTGAGAACTCTTCCCATACCGCCGGAGATGCATTTGTTCCTCTAGACAATTCCCAAGTTTCATACCACTGAACCGCAACATCCCGCAATCGGTAAGAGGCCAACTCTACTCTCAGTGTCTGATGCATGCATCACCCTTAAAGTCCTCTGCATCCTATCAATAAAGTTTTACGGGTCCTCATCCTTGTTAGATCCGGTAAACACTGGAGGGTCCAGTTTGATGAAGTCTCGAACTCTCGCGCTAATAACCCTGTCAACGTGACCAACTCCTATACCTACCTGGCACTAAGCCTGAGCGGCTACCAATCTAGTCAACAACCGTATTGCACTCCGCATATCCATATCCTCATCCTGAACAATAGGTGGAGGTACTGGGTTCCTCCTCATCTCCTCGGGTGCTGGCAAAATCGGAGAACTATGCGAGGGTGTCATATTTCCCCTCGGGGCCTCACTCTGGCCCTCACTAGACATTGGTACTCTACTCATACGCTCATCTGCCACTGCTTTACCCTTCTGACTAGCTTTAGCTTTCCTGGTCATAGGCATCGCTGTATTCCCTATGAATCTACTCTATTGCACGATCTAATATAAAGAAGGAAGGGTAACCGATCCCTAAATGCCCTGTAGTTTCCTGTTTATACAATGTGGTGCACAACACATTCATAAAAAGGACTCTACTAGATATGGTTTGCAGACAACCCTAGGACCGAACTGCTCTGATACCACTTTTATCGCGACCCAAATCAAGGGGCCCCGACTGGCACCCGGTGCCCACTCAACCGAGCGCCACGTACCTTATCCTTTTATACTAGAAGACTCGTCACAGACCATGATAGGTCACATCTATATATATATTTGACAATATTAGGACTTAACTCACATAACTAATTCAAAAAAAAGATTTATATGGATACATAGGGGCCGACAAGGCCGTTGACATGTCATACCTAAAACTATACACAGGACACTATCTTCAAAACCTCTAAGAAAATATGACCATAATATATAAGCCGGGACAGGGTCCCCGACATCCTCATAAAAATAAAGTAATATATATAGAACGTGACTGGGCAATACTCCAGGAAGATGTGGAGCTCACCAACCAAAAGTTGATATCTGGAGGCAGCCTACAGTGGATGGTCCTCACCTCGCCTATCTACACCTGCGTGGCATGAAACACAGTGCCCCAGGAAAAGGGACGTCAGTACGACGAATGTACCGAGTATGTAAGGCAGAAATGAAACGTAATAATAATAAGATACTATCTCGGGGAGAGATAAGAGTCAACTTATAACTTCTGACTTGCGTCTGAGGGCCGTAACATATAGAATAAAACCCATTTCGTATATATAAATAAAAATACAATCTGGTAGTTCTGATTACATCATTCTCGTGGTGTTAACTGCCCAACTGATCAGTGGTAATTGCCAGACCGATCGTAGCGCGATAGTAAATGCATGACTACGCGACCGGCCGTAGCTCGGTGGTAAATGTGTAACTGCCCGACCGACCGTAGCGCGGTGGTAAATACATGACTGCCTGACTGGCCGTAGCTCAGTGGTGAATTTGTAACTGCCCAACCGGACGTAGCTTGGTGGTTAATGAAGATACATGTGTCACTATATTATAAACATTAACATCTTTATCATATGCCTCAATAGGGACTAGAAACATAGTTAGACATGCTTGAATATCATTTTACAGAAATGAATAACGTAGACATCCTTAACTGCTAAGAGTAGAAACACTTATGAAATAGAATTACGTTTACGTATCGTTACTTGGATCATGCTAAAAAGGAAAGAAGGATTAGCCTTAACATACCTGGAGTAGGGAAAAATCCGTGTGATATTCTTGAGAAGGTTTACACCGTACTCCCTTAAATTGCAAAAGCTCACGTTGGTTAAGATACTATGAAATCTTTGTTTGAATTATTAAAGATCCATACCCTTCTATGTTAGCTTCAGATTGCCTTCAATGTTGGCTTCAGGTTGCCTTTTACGTTAGCTTCATATGGTCTTATTAGAGCCTTTGCAATTCTTTCCAATGTTAAAGATATGTATCTTTTTAATTGTTAAAAGATATGTAGCCTCTTTGAATTTCAAGGCTTTTCTTTTAATTGGTTGCGACCTAACCCAACATGACTAATGAGTCATTTGTTTTGGGTAGTGGCTTGCTGCCACTTGGGGGTGGGGAGGGGTTTTATTCTTATCCCATAACCAATTAGTTAATTAGGTAATATCCCGTTACTCGATAATTAACCAATTACCCACATAATTAACAATTATCTCAAATTACTTAAAATTCTACTTATTTTTAATACACTTTATACATCATACTATAATATACTTTACTATCATGGTCGTGTGGTATATTGTATAGCACTAATCCAAAAAATATGGGGTATTATAGCTTGGATCGTATTTTATCACAAAATGACAAACTTCGGCGATACTAAATTTCTTCGATTAGTTAACCCTCTGACCTTTATAACACCTACTTATCACTTGTTACAAATAGCATAAATGGTTATTACCTCAAAAATAATCTCATTCCTGAGTGTACGTCGATTAACTTACGACGAAACTTTAACGTACAAAATGCGGGATGCAACACCGGAGATCAAAACAGTGAGGCCGATGCACTGGCTAACTTGGGGTCATCAGTCGATTCTGTTGAATTCAGCTCAGGGGCAGTAGTGTAGCTATTGAATTTGATGATAGAAGAAGGTCACGCCGAAGTTAACTCAACGAGCTTAACGTGGGATTAAAGAAACAAATACATAGACTACTTGAAGACAGGAAAATTGCCTTCGGATCCCAAAGAATCGAGAGCCCTGCGCACCAAAGCGGCCTGATTTAGTTTGGTAGGCTATGAAAGTGTTTAAGCTATCATTTGGATCAAGGAGAGCCTATAATCATGTCTCAAGTCAAAATTCACTTAGGATTTCGCCTCAACAAACATTCAGGGCAAGTTCTAGACCATTGGCTCGGGACTTGGACTTGCAATGCAATTTCTCACCACACACGCTATGGGATTGCTAAAGACACAGAGTCGGGGGCCCATAATAATCTTAGATAAGATTTGAGCACAGAATGGTCCCGAAAAACCACTTGATGATTATCGGTCAACACAAGAGTCTCAGGGTCACGACTTTCACCATCCTAAACACAACAATTTGTTTTTGACCATGAGATCAAAGGCAAATGTGTTAGGCCCAAGTGAAGCTTTGCTTGAGGCACCCTTAACCACTAACTACTAAAAAGCCAAAAAGTAAAGAAAAACAGACTCAAACCCTTAAGAAGGTTGTCACGCCATCTATCATTGGGAAGAGCCACCCGGTTCACACAGACTCCACCATTGGAAAGAACCGTGGCATTAAGAAAACCAAAGGCTTATTGCAAACGTTCAAAACAAGAAGCTACGAACATAAATAAGAAGCTAAGAACGAGAAATTGCGAAAAGTAAAATGAATATGTAGTAGAGGGGATTTGATCGAATATACAATAGATAGGATGAATATGTACAATGTAACATAACTTTATGTACAGACCCAAAGTAAAATAAAAGTGCGAGAAATGTAACGAAATGTTAAAATTATATACAAACCAAAGATGAAAACTAAAGAAAGCATAAAAAGTGTCAAATATATACAATTATCCATTGAATCCATAAAGGTAGGGCCTACCCCCTCAAATGAAAGATGGCATTTTCCCCAATGCCAACTAAACTAAGTAAGCACCAAAAAGAGAATGAAAAAGGATATAGAGACTCCTTATGGCCTGTCTGTCTGCATGGGCTCCTGAGTGGTTCCTGGGTCCTCACTGTGCTCCGGAACCTGACTGGTTCCCTGTGGCCTGCTGCTCTGCTGTTGGGACCTGGGCCTGGACAAGCTCCTAAGGTGCATCCTGTGGCTGACTGGAGGAGGCCTCTAGTGAGTCTGCCAACTGGATGACTGCATTGTCCGCTTGCAGAATCATCCTCCTCCTCTTGGGAGGCCTCTAAGACTGCTCTAGCTGGGGATGAGCTGCTGGTGCAGGGTCCTGAAATAGTTAATCCAAAGGCAAGTGGTCTGCCTTCAACCTGTCAACATCAGCCCTCAGCTCCTCCACGGACTCCTTGGAGGCCCGTGTCTTTCTCAACTTCTTGTGCTCCTTAGCAAGCTCCTTGAGAGCCTTGCTATGTGAATCAAAAGTAGTACTGAGCACCTTCTGGTTTTCGAGGATTTTCTTTTGGTTGTCTAGAATCTCTTTGAGAGCATCCTTAATGGACTGTGGGACCTACGGAGGTGGAGGAGCCGACTGAGCCTCTACTATGGTAGTGAGGATAGACAACTTGAGAGTGGATCTGCAGGGTCCCAAATGAATTGGCTTGACGTTGTCTGCATCCAGTTGTTGATACTGAGAAGAGCTTGGCTCAGTCGGTGGGCAGTCACTGGGTAAACTCGGGAAGAGGGAATCTCCGGATCTGCTGAGGTGGATGGGCCAGGAGGGATGTCTGTGGAAGTGGAGGCAGGCTGAGCAGGAGCCACTGCGACAACTGGCTCTTCAGACTGGCCAGTTGAAGCAGTAGCTGTTCCCTTAAAGTTCTTGCTCTTTGGGTTGTCATCCCCCTGCATGCTATACCAAGAGAATGGGGCCTTCGCTTTGACCGTTATGTCGAATGGCCTTTTGTCAACTTTTAGGTCCCTGAAGTACATAGTCTGAAAGCTGGGGAAAGGGTAGTTTCTGTCATGCTTACTGCCCACAATTGTGATTATCCTAGACATTACATTTCCCACATTGATCGGGTACCCCGCCATGATCGAAGCCACCAACACTGCCCGGTGAAGAGGGAGGGAGTTGTCATGAGTAATTGGGTCCAGTCTGCTGCAGACAAAAGTTTCCCACCCCTTTGCCTCGAAGTTCAAACTATGTCTCAGAATCTTGACTCCCGCATTCAACCAATCGGGGGTGGTACCTGGGATTGCCAGATACTGTGCCAACCAGGGACGGACCTCCTCACCCAATTCCATCTTTGCCATATAGAGTGTCTCATCCTCCTCATCAAAGCCTTGATAATCATTTATTGACTTCCCGTCGAACAACACTTTTAGGTTTCGCACCTTGGTCACCTTGGTGCCCTTTTTGATGTGGGCTACGTTGCGTAGAATTCCTTGACCAAGTGCTCATTGGAATCTACAGAATCACTAAAAAAGTACTCCCAGCCAATTCTCTCCCTAAACTGCCTCCTCACATTGGGGTTGTGAGGTAGCAAGTCTCTATCCCCAAAACTCCTTTCCGGGATCAACTTCCTCACCGGCCACCATTCCCGGAATTTATGATGCGCTACCTCACTCACGAACCGGTCTTGCCACGCCTCCGGTTTCCTAGTTCTATCAACCCCGCCAACCTGAGGTTCACTCCCTTCTCCTACATCTCCTTCTCCTCCTACTTCCTCCTCATCTCCTACTGCACCCTCTCTGGATACTGAAGCTGTGGGAGAGGTGGAGTATTCCTCACTACCTTCAGCTGGGCCTTCAGACGACCTAGAAGAAACATTCACTGACGCTTGGGCAGTGGGGGATGCTGGAGGTGTGTCTCTTAGCCTGAACCTCTCCGGCCAGTCTTCAATGTACTCTGGCACGGAGTCTGAAGAAATCTCCCGGGAAGGTTCATACTCACTCTCCGAGGACTGGGAAGCAGCTCCATCAGCGGCCCGAATTGCTTTCCTTGTTGCCTTAATTGCCTCTCGAACTTTGGGGATTAATTTTATCTTTCCACGTCCCCTCCCCCGGGAGGACTCTCCTCTGCCTAGTTGTTAAGCACCCTGTCCTTTTGATTTTACCATTGTCTGCAAACACAATCCAATAAGCTTGTTAGTATCAGTAGAAGCAGTGAAGAGCAGAGTTGCAGAAAATATTTGCAGACAGTTGCAGAAGTTATGCAGTGCGGACCGCACAAAATGGAGTGCGGTCGCACAGAGGTCAATGCGGACCGCACAAAATGGTAATGCGGTTCGTACAGAGGTGGGGTCCAGACTACCCACTCTCTGTATCCATGTAGTGCGGACCGCACAAAATGTAGTGCGGCCGCATTGGGACCAATGCGGACCGCATAAAATGTAGTGCGGCCGCAGTCCCCAAACTTCAGAGAACCAACACTCAGCAGTGCGGTCCGCACAGAATCGAACGCGGTCCGCACTGAGTGCCCAGAATCAACACTAACTTAGGGTTCCATGTAATTTAATTTTAAGTCCAAATATACACCTAAGAAAGGTTCCTATGTGTTTACCCAGTGTTTTAACTACCTAATGCTACTTTAATCAAGAAATTAACTAACCTAATTCTACCAAATTGAAAGAAATACGGGAAGAACATGCTAAGAAGCAAGAAAACAAGAAGTAAAAGAAAGATAACAAAATTAAAAAAATTAAAAAGAATATGATGTTACCAGATGTAAGAAGCAATGAATATGATCAAGTCCAAACAGTTAATTGCAAGTAAAAGAAATGATGAACAGTGTTTTTGGAGGTTCTGAGAATCAAGGGTTCGAAAAGTGTAACAGGAGGGCCTCAGGCCCTATTTATAGAAAAGGATCTGGGGCCCATCTTACCAACCTAGTGCGGACCGCACAAAATCGACTGCGGTCTGCATCACTCAGCATGTTTCAAAGCTTGAGAAGGCAACCACTGCGGTCCGCACAAAATGGAATACGGTCGTAGTGGTCCACCGCGGACCGCACAAAATGGACTGCGACCGTGGTGGAAAACTTCAGAGGGTTGTTATTTTCACCCTTTCTTCAGTGCGATCCGTACTAAATGTAGTGCGGACGCATTGAAAACTTCAGAGACCTGAATATTTTGTCCGCTATATCCTGCACTGTATCAACACCATCCTGTAGCATCTCACAACTAGATAGTCCAAAATAAAACCTATCCTACAATGAAAAACAAAGAAAAACAAGAAGAAAAACACATGGGTTGCCTCCCAAGAAGCGCCTGATTTAACATCGCGGCACGAATGTTACCATCCAATCATTTGAAATGAACAAGTGCCACCACATGGCTATCATCAAACTTTCCCAAGTAGTGCTTGACCCTGTGACCATTAACCTGGAAAATCTCCCCATTTTTGTTCTTCAAATCAAGGGCACCAAACGGGGTTACAAACACTACCTCAAAAGGTCCGCTCCACTTTTACTTTAGCTTTCCCGGAAACACCGTAACCGAGAGTTGAAAAAGAGCAACAAATCACCTACTTTAAATTCCTTGCCACGAGCATATTTGTCATGAAGGAACTTGATCTTGTCCTTGTATAAGGACAAACTGGAGTAGTCATGGAAACGGAATTCATCAAGTTCATTGAGTTGCTCAACACGGAGATTGGCAGCCACATCCCAATCAAGGTTCAACTTTCTCAAGGCCCACATGGCCTTATGCTCTAACTCAACCGGTAAATGGCAAGCTTTCCCGAACACCAACCGATACGGAGACATACCAATCGGAGTTTGTAAGCAGTCCTATACCCCCATAGAGCATCAACCAACTTCTTAGACCAATCGGTCCTATTTGCATTGACCGTTTTAGACATATATTCTTGATTTCCCTGTTGGACACTTCATCCTGGCCACTTGCTTGAGGATGATAAGGTGTAGAAACTTTGTGGTTGACACCATACTTGGAAAGCAAGGTGTCAAAAGCTCTATTGCAAAAATTCGATCCTCCATCACTTATAATTGCACGAGGAGTGCCAAACCTTGTAAAAATGTTCTTCTTTAGAAATGCAACCACACTCTTAGCTTCATTGTTGGGCAAAGCCATGGCCTCGACCCATTTTGAGACATAATCAACCGCTACAAGAATGTAGGTGTTTCCGCACGAGCTTACAAATAGGCCCATGAAATCAATACCCCATACATCAAAGATATCCACTTCTAGAATGGTGTTTAGAAGCATTCATCTTTCTTCGAAATACCGCCCGCTCTTTGACATTGGTCACACCTTATCACTAAATCGCTTGCATCTTTGTACAAAGTTGGCAAATAAAATCCACAACTTAGAACTTTCGAAGCTGTCCTTGCCCCTCCATGATGGCCACCATAGGGGGAGGAATGACAAGCCTCTAGAATGCTAGATTGCTCCTCCTCAGGTACACACCTCCGGATCACTCCGTCGGTGCAAATCTTGAACAGGTATGGCTCATCCCAATAGAAGTCCAGACTGTCCCGTTTGAGCTTCTTCCTTTGGTTAGAAGAGAGCTCACACGGGATGATGCCAGTCATAAGGAAATTAGCAACATCTGCAAACCATGGCATATCACCCATCGACTCAGAAAGTAGCTGCTCATCGGGAAATGCATCATTGATCTCTAGGCCATCACACGGCCTTCCTTCCTCCTCCAAGCGGAACAAGTGATCCGCCACTTGGTTTTCACTACCTTTCCGGTCCACAATTTCCAAATCAAACTCTTGAAGTAATAAGACCCATCGCATCAGTCTAGCTTTGGAGTCTTTCTTTGTCATCAAATACCTAAGAGCTGCATGATCGGTGTGCACTATGACTTTGGCTCCCATAAGATATGGCCGAAACTTTTCCATTGCGAACACAATAGCCAACAACTCTTTCTCAGTTACCGTGTAGTTCCTTTGAGCCTCATTCATTGTATTGCTCGCACAGTACGCCGGATGAAACATTTTGTTCACTCTTTGACCCAAAACTGCCCCAACCGCAACATCACTCGCGTCGCACATGAGCTCGAAAGGCAAGCTCCAATTGGGTGCGGTAATGATCGGGGTGGTGGTCAACTTATGCTTGAGAAGTTCAAAGGCCTGCATACATCCCTCATCAAACACGAACTTTGCATCCTTTTCTAGCAGCTTGCACAAAGGATTTACTACCTTCGAAAAGTCCTTGATAAACCGCCGGTAGAACCCTGCATGCCCAAGAAAACTTCTAACCCCCTTGACAGAAGTGGGGGGAGGAAGTCTTGAAATCACCTCAATTTTGGCTTTGTCAACCTCAATACCATTCTTTGAAATTTTATGATCCAACACTATGCCCTCCTCAACCATGAAGTGGCATTTTTCCCAATTTAGCACAAGATTGGTGTCTTCACACCGGGCCAACACTCTATCCAGATTTTTCAGACACTCATCAAATGAATCACCCACAACACTGAAGTCGTCCATGAACACCTCCAAAATATCTTCCACCATATCGGTGAAAATGGCCATCATACACCGTTGGAATGTTGCCGGTGCATTGCACAACCCAAAGGGCATCCGAGAAAAAGCAAAGGTGCCATATGGACAAGTAAAGGTTGTCTTCTCCTGATCCTCTGGAGCTATCAAAATTTGATTGTACCCTGAATACCCATCCAAGAAACAATAGAAGGCACGCCCAGCAAGACGATCAAGCATCTGGTCAAGGAAAGGCAATGGGAAGTGATCCTTGCGGGTCACCTTGTTCAGCTTGCGGTAGTCCATGCACACCCTCCATCCAGTCACTGTCCGGGTTGGGATAAGTTCATTATTAGCATTGGTCACCACGGTCATACCACCCTTTTTCGGCACACACTGCACCGGTGAAGTCCACGAGCTGTCAGAGATAGGATACACCACTCCGGCATCTAACCACTTGATTACCTCCTTTTTCACAACTTCTTGCATTGCCTCGTTCAACCTCCTTTGATGTTCCAAGGAGGGTTTTGCATCATCTTCCAGAATAATCTTGTGCATACAGAATGCGGGGCTTATTCCCCGAATATCAGCTAAAGTCCATCCAATTGCCTTTTTCCGCTTTTTGAGCACCGCCAATGTGGCATCTACCTGCATGTTAGTAAGATAAGAGGAAATAATAACTGGTAAAGTTGAATTAGGGCCTAAGAATTCATACCTGAGGTGTGGAGGCAATGGCTTCAACTCCAACACCGGAGGTTCCTCAATTGATGGCTTTGTTGGAGGGGTCTTTCTATTTTCAAGATCCAACGAAAGTTTCCTAGGCTCATAAGAATAAGAGCCCATTCCATGTAAAGCATTTATGCACTCCACTCAGCCCTCATCATCATTGACATCAAGATTCAACAATACGGCCTCCAAAGGGTCCTCCACATTGATCATTGCACCGGTATCATCAATTATCACAACTGTGACAAGATCCACAAATGAACACACTTCTGTACAACTGGGCCGCTTCATTGACTTGCATACTTGAAAAATGACCTTTTCATCACCCACCCTGAAAGTGAGTTCCCCTGCTTCCACATCCACTAGAGCCTTCCCCGTAGCAAGGAAAGGTCTCCCTAATATAATCGGGACCTCATAATCTACCTTACAATCCAAGATCACAAAATCAGCTGGCAAGATAAATTTGTCCACCCGGAATCATCAACAGTACTCATTGGTCGCTTCATTGATCTATCTGCAATTTGCAATCGCATGGAAGTTGGCCTCGGTGGCCCAATACCCAAAGTCTTGAAAACTGAGTAGGGCATTAAGTTGATGCTTGCCCCTAGATCACATAAAGCTTTAGCAAAGCTGCACTCCCTATAGTGCAAGGGATAGTGAAAGCACCGGGATCCTCTAACTTCGGAGCCATTGAATGTACTATAGCACTAACTTGGTGGGTCATCTTGATAGTTTCACAGTCCATGGATCTTTTCTTTGTCACCAGATCTTTCATGAATTTAGCATAGCCAGGCATCTGCTGTAAAGCCTCCACCAAAGGAACATTAATGGATAAGCTCTTCATCATGTCAATGAACTTTTTGAATTGATTCTCATTTTTCTGCTTGGCTAGCCTCTGAGGATAAGGGGGAGGTGGCCTAGGCAAGGGTGCCTTGGCTTTTGGCACAACCGGCCCCGGCATGTCTATGACGTGTTCCCTAGACGGGTTCACGTCATTTTGTGTTTCCACCTCGGCATCTTGAATATCAATCCTTACTTCTTGATTCACATTCTCATCAACCACATTCTCAACCACCAAAGGAACTTCATCTTCTTGCAACTCAACTTCATCACCCAAAACTTGCTTTTGTTTGGACGCATTCACATCACCGCCTCTTCCACTCCGTGTAGTTACTGCCATAACATGATTGTTCCCACCCTTCGGGTTCACTACCGTACCACTCGGTAGAGCCCCCTTTGGACGAGTAATCAAAGACTGTGAGATTTGGCCTAGCTGGACCTCCAAATTCCTAATTGAAGTATTGTGAGAAGCCAATTGCACATCGGAGTCAGCATTCTTTTTCATCATCTGTTCAAACATCATTTCAATTCTACCCATTTCATTGTTGGAAGAACTAGGACCCTGGGATGGAAAAGGCGGTGAATTGCTCGGTTGTTGGTACATTGGGGGCCTTTGAAAGCCTTGCCCCTGATTTCCTTGGTTATTGTTCCATTGACCATGGTTGTTGTTCTTTCCACCCCAATTGTTGTTGTTGCCCCAGTTTCCCTGATTGTTCTGATTGTTATTTTGATTTCCCCAATTGTTGTTCCCTTGTTGTTGATTGTTCTAATTATTGTTGCCTTGTTGTTGGTTACCCCAATTGCCCTGGGATATCCACTGTTGTTGTTGATTAGAAGAATTTCCTCTTTGACCTTGGTAATTATTCACATATTGCACCTCTTCGTTCCGCCCATCATAACAATCATCTTGGAATCCACCACAATCATTGTCAAATTGATCCGAATTCCCTTGGTTTTGTTAACCTCTCCGTCTTCTATTGTTCACAAGCATGATAACACCCTCCATGGCATTTACTTGGCGAGGATTCTGAACTTGTTGCAACTGTGCCTTTGCTAATTGGTTCATTGTTGTTGTAAGTTCTGCTATAGCCTGTCGATGGTCATGTAGTTCTTTGTGCAAATGAGTGACCGTGGGGTCACCCTGTGGCACATTGGCTCTACTTTGCCAAGCGGAGGATGTGTCAGCCATCTCGTCAAGAATAGCACAAGCTTCATCATAAGGCAGCTTCATGAAATTTCCCCCAGCCAATTGATTCACTATGCACTGATTTGTTGTATTGATGCCCCGATAGAAGGTCTGTTGTATCCTAGCCTCGGTCATATCATTGTTGGGGCATTCCTTCACCATAGTTTTATATCGCTCCCAAATCTCGTGTAATGGTTCGGTGGGCTCCTGCTTGAAGGCTAAGATCTCATCCCGTAGTGCTGCTATGTGTCCCGATGAGAAAAATTTGGCAATGAACTTATCCGCCAACTCATCCCAAGTTGTGATGGAATGGTTGGGAAGTCGCTCAAGCCAATCCAATGCTTTCCCTCTAAGTGAGAATGGGAAAAGCCTCAATCGAAGTGCATCCTCGGACACATTGGTTTGCTTGCTCACCCAACAAGTATCCACGAACCTCTTGAGATGTTTGTAAACATTTTGAGTGGCAGCGCCCGTGAAGTACCCACGCTGCTCCAGCAATGTCAGCATCACATTAGTAATTTGGAAATTTCCTGCCCGGATCCGGGGTGGGACAATTGCACTTGCATAGCCTTGGTTGGGAAGAACTCCAGGAACCACCCTTGGAGGTGGCGGAGGTGGGTCTAGAATGTTCTCATTTGCATTGGCCTGGCGCCCTCTACGCTGTCCTTGAGGTGCAAGAGGCACCTCTTCATCTCTATTGTCATCAACCTCCTCCACCGCAATCACGTTTCCAAGAGGGTCATTAACACTTAATGCCATTTTTGTACCTGAAGTATTGACACACACGAATTAGTAACAAAGAAGGAAAGAAGAACAAAATACAACTCTATTTAGATAGATAGCCAAAACCGTTAGCTCCCCGGCAACGGCGCGAAGAAAGTGATTCGCGGCCAACCCTGCACTACTATTAAGTAGCGAGAGAGGTCGAAGCAGCTTTTACCCGATTTAGGGTCGGGATCGAATTCCACAGAGAGCTAGATATTGGAGTTGGGTGTCTATCTAAAGTGGAGTTGTGTGTTTGCTCCAAATTGCACTTCTACACATTTTTGGGTTTTAATTATGATTCTAATTCTATAAACTACAATGCTCAATTTAACTACTATAAGCTAGGATTAAGATATTGCAAATTGTTCAAATGATTAAAGGGCACTAGGGTAGTGACCTTCGCCTAGGTGGTCAATTGACGGAATCTTGAGTTTAAAGCTAGATTGACACATTTGGGGAGTATGATATAACCATTGCTTGATTCTACTCACTCTATACCTCTCGGTAGTTCGAGTGATTTTGCCCGAATTGACTTTCTCTAGACCAATTGGTTATGCGAATTTGCACAAGCAATTGAGGATCAAGTCGGGTATTACGATCTCTCGGTTTTACCCTTTAATTGGGGCTATCAATTCTCTTGAGTACGCCCCAATTCCTTGTTGAACTAATTCTAGAGACTTAGGCTCTCTTTCTCAAGAAGAGCAAAAGTCAACTAAACACAAACTAGTGTTTGCAACCACTAATTTAGCAATTAAACATGGAATTAGCCCAAATATCAAACACCCATAGTAAATCAAGCTCTAAAATACAAGACCCATCAATTACCCACACTAGGGTTGAGCCACAACCCTAGCTGATGGGTCTAGCTACTCATAATTAGAGAAAGAAAAAAAGAAATAGATGAAAAACAACTCATATTAATTAATTGCTAAGATAAACTAGAAGATTCAATGTTGAAATGAAGATAAAATTGCCCAAAATAGCTAAAGAAACGGAAGTCACGAGCGCAGCTCAGTACAAAATATATCTGTTTGACCTAAAAATGGAAAAGAAGCTATTTATACTAAGCTGAAATATCTGGACAAAAATACCCCTGCGGGGTTAGTGCGGACCGCACAAAATGGTGTGCGACCGCACTAGGGCTCTGAACACAAAATTCCAGCTCTCTGAACTCAGGCAATGCGGACCGCACAGAATGGTGTGCGGCCGCGGTGGCTTCTAGTGCGGTCCGCATGAAATGGAGTTCGGACCGCATTGGCATCAATCTCCGAAAATAGCAACTCTCTGATTCTTGGTTGTGCGGACCGCACTAAATCGAGTGCGGCCGCAGTAACTTCAGTGCGGACCGCATTAAATCCCATGCGGCCGTATTGCCTGATTTGCCTGAGTTGCATACTCTCTGAACCTCACTTGTGCGGACCGCACAGAATGGTGTGGGGCCGCACTGGCCTTGTTTTGCCTGAGCTTTGTCTTGCCTTGATACTTGTGCAAGTTTCACTCCTTTTGAGCTGATCTTTGACATCTTTTCACCTTGTTGATCAAACCTGCAATCAAGCACAACTTGTGAGCTTTTCTGGGACCATTTTGTACAAATTTCTAATCAAAACATAAGCAAGGAGGAGTATAAAATGTATCAAAATCCCTAGTTATCAGACTTTCTTTGGCCAACTAGCCAGATGCTTGGGACCAGGAGAGACCGAATACGCCATGAGAGAAGTTCACGAAGGCACGTGCTGGAACCATTCGGGGGCAGAATCCTTGGTTCGGGGACTAATCAGAGCCGGCTACTACTGGACCGAAATGGAGAAGGATGCGAAAGACTTTGTTTGGAAATGCGACGAGTGCCAAAGACATGCCCCGATGATAGCCGGGAGAAATGCTCCACTCGATCCTGTCCCCATGGCTATTTATGAAGTGGGGAATGGACATCGTCGGTCCCCTGCCATGGGCACCTAGTAAAGCTCAATTCATACTATTCATGACCGATTATTTTTCCAAATTTTTCGAGGCCCAGGAGTTCGAGAAGATCCGAGAGAAAGAAGTTATTGACTTTATTTGGGATCACATAATAGTCGATTTGGGATACCCGCCGATATCGTTTGCAACAATGGGAAACAATTCATCGACGGCAAGGTGAGTAAGTTTTTCGAAGATCACAAAATCAAGAAGATACTATCGACCCCTTATCACCCTAGTGGGAATGGGCAGGAAAAATCGACGAACAAAGCTATACTCCAAAACCTGAAAAAGAGGCTAACCAGTTCGAAAGGAAAATGGAAGGAAATCCTGCTCGAAGTCCTGTGGGCATACCGTGTGACTTCAAAAACAAGCACCTGGGCCAACCAATTTTCTTTGCTCTATGGAGCGGAAGCCTTAATAAAGTCAAAGTGGGAGAACCGAGCCTCAGGTTACTGGCCGCCCAAAAGCAGCTAATAGAAAGGTATTATGACCGAAGAGCCAGCCTCCGACACTTTCAAGTCGGGGACTTGGTATTGAGAAAGGTAACACTACACACCAGGAACCCAAAATAAGGCAAACAGGGCCTAAATTGGGAAGGACCGTATCGAGTTGTCGGAATAACGGGCAAAGGCTCATATAAACTTGAAGCGGGAAACTGTGTACAACTACCAAAAAATTGGAACGTGACACACCTAAAGCGGTACTACTGCTAAGGTAAAAACTCAATTCCTTTTTAATTATTTTATTAATCGGATTAACGTATACATGTAATCGGCCAAGGACAGATGCGACTATTAGGTATGAAAGCACGTGTTGTACTCTTTTTTCCTTGAACCGATTTTGTCCCGAAGTGGATTTTTCAGAAAGGTTTTTAACGAGACATAGTAAAACGTGCTACCTTAGATTTGAAGACCAGTATTAAACCGAAATCGATGATTGTTTGCATCAGAGCAACAGTATCCAAGCCCTCACGAGTTCGGCCTCGAATACTGGGGGCCATTACCCCCATATTAAGATCTTTGGCAAGGGAAAAGAAAATTGTATGCGCCAAAAGCTAAGGCTTGATGTTTAGGAATATAATGTAAGGGTCAAACGATCATATGAACCGTGCCCACATAGTCCACTCAAGCCACGTCACAAGTTTTATGCGCCTTCGATCATGTACCTTGCATATTAAGTAATAAAAGAAATTTCTAATTCCTTCACACTTTGTTACTGCACATTTTGCTTCATCGATCCTAATTCCTAAAGCTCACGGGCTACCCCTACTTGGGGACTGTCAAGCCCAAGGGCTACCCCTACTCGGGGACTGTCGTCCGATAATAATTCGGACGATCCGAGCTACCGAATGCCGGGGGCACCAAGCCCATTAGACGGTGCCCGAATATGAAAGGCTACGGCCACCCTAAAAATGGCTCGGAACGCCCGAAGTCCGTAACCAGAAAGTAAGGCCCTTACAAAAATCGAAATCTATTAAAAGGTTACCCTCAACAAAAACATCGTCTAAAAACACTTGAGCATCTTAAAGGCCTTCGAGTTTACCAAAGATTCGAAGCCACAAGTAACCCGAAGTTGCATCAAAGTCGGGCTCCGTTCGGACCTCCAAAAAATGAATGCTCTAGAACTACATCTGATTTTATGCTAAGGCATTAAAAACAATACGCAAATAGAAAATTGCAAGTAGATGCTGGAAAAGTAAAGACACGGTATTGTCGAAAAGGGGAAAATCTTATATATTCCAAAATATATTTACAAAGGCACAATAGAACGGCCTCAAGATAACAAAAAAAATATACATAAGGAAAAATTGAATAAGAACTATGGCATCTACGCCTGGTCTACACCGGGGCTCGACTCGTCGCCAGAACTGTCAGAACCCTCGGAGCCTTTGGAACTCTCATGCTCGTAAAGCTCCTTTGCCTCGAGCCTCCTAGCTTCCTCAATCTCAGCCGATAGGTCAAAACCTCAGGCATGGATCTCTTTGAGGGTCTCTCTCCGGGATAGCCGCTTTATATACTCAGTCTTCGTCTTTAAGCGGGTCTCGGCTACCACCACATCAGCCTTATACTTGGCCAACATTTCCTCGACATCAGAAGAGGTTCCTCAATATGGCATATTCTTGTCCGAGGGCATCCCGTTCCGTGAAGGCCGATCTCAGCTGTGCTCGAAGATCATCATTTAGCCGAGATCACTTATTGGCTTTGTCCTTTTCCACCTAAAGTTGGTTCTCAGTCGATGCCAGCTCCACTTTTGCAGCTTCTTTCTCCGAAGCCAGTAGGTCCATCCAGCCCTTCCATGCCTTGGTCGTCGCCTTGACTATGACGACCCAAACTGATGGGCCGCGACGGGTGCCCGAGTCCTACCTATCGAACACCCTTAAGCATGCGACTAAGATAGAAACATGAATAACATACGTGAGGGAAACCTGCCCAAAAGATATATATACATATACATGCGGAATATAGTGGGGCGAGTCGGCAAGGTTGCTATAGACAACTATATACCCAAAACTAGAAGTCGACAAGTCCACATACTATCCAGCTATACATAACTGTCTACAGACCTCTATTAGAAAATACAACTGTACAAGGATGGGACTGGGCCACGTCACACCTATATACGTATACAAGCATATCATACCAAAATCAAAAGTAGCTACGGATCAAGTGGAGCACGCCAACTCTTGCTGATCAAAGATCCTAAGAAGGGGGACCGTCAACTTGCCTACCTGCACCTGCGGGCATGAAACGCAGGCCCCGGGAAATAGGGCATCAGTACGAATAATGTACTGAGTATGTAAGGCATGAAAATCAGTACATAAAAGACATTGATGAAACATGGAACAAGGAATTCCACCTGTAAGTCTAAATCACTTTGTAAATCCTGAAACATTAATAATGTCATGCACGTGCGTATCAATGTCGTGCCATGCATAGGTATAGGTGTACATAACATCATCAAGCCTCTCAGGGCATCCCATCATATCATCTCGGCCACTGTGGGCAACATCATTAACATATACCAGCTGATTAAGTGGTGGTGCGTATATAACGCTGTAACCTTTTCCCATATCCCATATACATATAAGTACATATATACATACGCGCGCCATCTGGTCATGGGTCAATGTACACGGATAAATGAATGAAATGCATAAAAATATATTAATAAGATCAATATACCTTTCGGATAAACTTTATCAACTACGTATTTTCTGAGACCCATGAACAGTAGATGTGATAATAAGATACATGAGAATTCAAGAACATAGGCACCTCTAATACTCCTATGAATAGAGTCATTTATAGAAGTTTTGCATTTGCTCGTTTCGTTTGTATCGTATGGATCATGCCTAAAAGAAAGAAGGGATAGCCTTAACATACCTGAGTCAATTTTCTTGACAATCCCTCTAACATACGTTAATTGCGACAAAAACACGTGACGGCAAGTCGGAGTAGGGAAAAATCCGTATGATATTCTTGTGAAAGATTGCACCGTACTCCCTTATAATTGCAAAATCTCACGTTTTGAACTGTTGAAGATGCTATGAAATCGCACGTTGAAATTCTTGAAGATCAATATTTTGGCGTTTGACATATGCTTGAAGTAGAGATGCCCTCATGTTGAATTCTTGAAGATCTTTCATTTGATATATGCTTAAAGTAGAGATGCCCTCACGTTACATATGATGTCTCTTTGTTAGAGATGTCTTTTGTTATAATTGATGTGGGCCCCACCTTATGTGGTGACTAAGCCACTTTATTATTCCAAAATATGACATCTTGCAAGACTTTTAAGAGTCATCTTAACTTTAAGGAAGGGCTGCCATGTTTTTGGCCTCTTAGGCTTTATCCCAAAGTCTTAATTACCCATTAATGACTTATTTAACTAATTAATCCCCCATTAACCAATAATCAACCAATTACCCATATAATTAAGAATTATCTCAACTTACTCAAAATACTACTCACTTTTAATACACTTTACATATCCTAGTATCGTGGTCATGGGGTACCTTGTATGGAACTAGTCCATAAATACCGGGTATTATGGTTCGGACCGTATTTTATCCCAAATCGACAACCTTCAACGAAACTCATTTTCTTTGATTCGTTTACCCTTTATCCTTCACGGCACTTACTTATCGCTTGTTATAAGTAGCATAAATGTGTATAACCTCAAGATAATCTCATCCCCGAGTCTACGTCAATTAACTGAAGACGAAACTTTAACGTACGAAAATGCGAGATGTAACATTGACCTCATCCATCTTAGCCTGAAGCTGGTCGATTAAGTCTATCTTCTCTTGGATCTACGAAGTTGTGTTGTTAGTCACCATGACTAGCTGCTCGTTTTTAGCCTCAAAGATCTTTACCTTCTCAACCATATCGATGTGTTCCTGCTTCCAGTCGAGGCCTTCTTCTGGGCTTTTTTCCAGCTCGGCCTAGAGAATTAGGAGGTCCTTGAGGTCCTCGTCCTGCTGCTCACTAAGAGCCCTGTACATGTGCTTCTTCTGGACCTGCTCTTTGAGCTCGAACTCGAGCTGGTTGATCTCCAAGCAGGACCGGGGGAAGCTTTCATGATGAAGCACTAAAGCCTGAAAAAACAATAAAGTTAATAGAGCACATCAAAAACAAAAGTAAAATTCACAAAAGGGTACAAAGGGTTGACGCCTTACCCAGTTCAACACTTGTTGCGCCTCGTTGAAGAGGCTTGACGTGCCCACTTTGTTCATCTTTGCTTGGTCCTCCTCGATCACCAGGCATCAGAGGTAGCTGACTATGCCCACCGGAGCAGACAGGACCCGGGGATCCTCCGGGATTTTAAGAACGACTGTTCTCTTACGCTTAGAGTCCACGCTCAGAGCAGGAAATTGCTTCACAAGTTTTGGGCTCGAGCTCGGCATGCTCGCTCCCAATGGCACATCTTTTTTCAGGACCTCCAGGTGTCCAAGCCCGTAAATATCCTCTAGTGCGACCATATCCATGCCATCGAAGAACATGTTGAGGGCGTCGTCTGGGCCCTGCGCCATCTCGCTTGACTTCTCTTTCCCCGTTTGGGCCTCTTCGAGCATGTACTCAGTATAGGAGGGTGTCTCCACGATGTTAATGACACTAACTGCCTCCTTCGGGACAGGAGCGACTTCCTGGGAGGCTGCGGCCTCTGTCTCTCCCTCTGGTTCCCGAGTTAGAGGGGGATCAACCTTATGGTCCTCTTTCCCGGTCATCGCCTGCTCCCCCTCGTTAAGGGTCGATCCATGAGCAATAAAAAGGTCATCATCCTCGGGCATCCGGGGAACTCGTTAAGGGTCGACCCGGATGGTTACTTTCTTCTTCTTCACCTCGGCATTAGGGGAACCTGAGGACTTTCCTTTCTTCTTCTTCTTCTTCTTTTCATCCTTTACGGGAACCCTGGGCTGTCCCGAAGCGGAGGTTTCGGCAAGCGATGATGGATCCTCATCCTCATCCAACGGCCTGAGTTTGGTGGTCTTAGGCAAACTTTTAAGAAAAAAGAAGACTTAGCAATGTGTAAGCTAAAATTACGAAAGAAAATTTTCGGGAAAGAACCTCACCGTAGGAACAAGCTTCACATTTGCCATTCGAGAGCTTGCGCCATGCACGCTCGGAGTATGGAATCTGTTTACAGATCCCCTCGATCTACTCCTTGAAGCGGGGAACTGCATTAGGAACTTGGGCAACAGCTGCACAACGACAAACATAGGCAATGGAAGAAAGAACAAAAGGAAATGACAAATATTCGAGAAAGAAAATATTTACTGGATGCATTCCACTTCTTGGGGAATGGCAGAAACTCGGAAGGGATGAGGTCTTCAGTTTTCACCCGAACAAACCTCCCCTGCCATCCTCGATCTCGGTCCTCGTCGATGCTCGAGAACGGAGCCTTGCTTGCTCGGCGGACGAGCTTGATCAACCCCCCTCGAAAGATTCGGGGACTATATAGGCGGAGTAGGTGGTCGAGGGTGAACTGAGGAGCTTCAGTATTGTTCACAAATTATCGTAAGAGGATCACAATCCTCCAAAAGAACGGGTGGATTTGCCCAAGGCACACCTCGTACCTTTTGCAAAAGTCAAGGACTTGGGGTCCACCGGGGCGAGCGTGAAGGGGTAAGTGTAAACACTTAAGTATCCCTCCACGTGAGTAGTGATGTCGTCATCAGGCCCGGGAACAACCACCTCCTTACCCTTCTAATTACAGTCCGCTCGGACTATGGGCAGTGTTTCCTCAGTAACGGAGCATATTTATCTCCATGCTCCCTTACCTCGATCCTGTTGACTAGAGGCTTCTCGATGTTGAAGTCGTTCAGCCCCTAGGTACGAAGCTCTTCATGGGGGGATGCCGATCCACCTCGGGAACGGCCACCTCGGCATCTATGGTCGGGTGGGAAGATGAAGGAGCAGCTTGTTGAGGCACTGACTTGGAGGTTTTTGTCATCAAATCTGGAAAATATGAAGGTTTAAAGAAAAATATAAAGATTTGAAGATGGTATGAAGGTATAAAGGTCTGGGTTGAAGATCCAACGAAAATGTATGAGCAATGAAAGATGAAGATATGATGGTTTAAGGAGCAACGTATGAAGATTTGGAGGAGTTAAAAGCAATTAGAGAGTTCGAGGGTAAATTCTGCAATCGAAAAGTGGAAGAAGTGAAAAAGGGTCGGAGCTTTTATAGAGGAAGAACAATCAATGCACAACGTTTTGCATTCGAGGACGGTCAACCGGCGGCTGACACGTGTCCGAAGTCAAAACCACATGACTGATGGATGTTTCGATTGACTCGTCATCTTGGTTGTAACGTACGAAGGAAGGAACCAAGGTTTATCTATCGCTTCCTATCATTTCAGTTAACCTACTCTTCGAAAAATGAGGAGACTATCTATGTACTGGTAAGATCGGGGGTAATGTCTACCCCGATTTCCCGGTGATAAAATGGAGGAAGGGCACGGATGCACGAGATTATAATCGAGGTTAGAGACCCTTATCGAGATCTAGGAAGAATGAACGATGTCCTCGTTATCATGATAAAGCGACGCGCCCCGGGCCGAGAATGAGTTCTAAGACTTCGGGAAATACGATAAACAGTTACACATGATGGATAGAGGGCCGTGATATTCGCACTTAACCAGATATCACGGCACGGATCTCGCTCGAGGTAGATTATGGATGAGTAATTACTAGAAAAGGAAGATTTTTACCTTTTTTAGCCTTTTACTACGGATGAATTTCTCCTACTATATAAAGGGGAAGTTTTTCGTTTGTAAGACACACTGTAACATGCAAATCAAAGCAATACAAGTTTATTTTCTGTCTTTTAGCTACTGTTAAAGTTCGCGTTCACTTATTCTGTCTTCGTTCACGACTGGGCTCGAATCGAGGGTCTAATCAAGGACGGGTCACTATACAATCTAAGATCAGGCTTGGCCATAACATCACAATTGGTTTGATCACTTTGTTCGTCGTTAACTCATTTATCTAATATTCTTTACAATTTGTGTTGAACCAAATCACATATCCTTAAAACCACGTACAAATTTAATTGTTATCCAATTTCGGGGAAAACAGATTTAAAAAATAATTTCTTTATGTTTGCTTGGACCTAAAGTTTTTAAAATGACCGGGTGCTCGAGGCTGAACTGGGAGCTTTTCATTTGGATGATATTAGGGGGAGGGTGTTTGGGGATAATTTACTGAACAAAGAGAAAAAGATAATGCTTACATATCGATATCAGCAAGTTTGGAGCAGGAATACAGAAAATTATAGTGCAAAATGACTCAAATCAATATAAGATTCTGTGTTTTCTTCATTTCCCCCATTTGGGAAAAAAAGGATTCAAAACCTTAAGGTAAACAAACTCCGGTTTTTTATTTTAAAATGAAACAAGGAAAAAGATCTTTTAAGTTTATGTCAATCTTGTTAATCATATTGGACCATCTCACTGGTTGGAAGCCAACTATAGATTGGGCCAGTTAAAGATTTTCTGTGACGAGCCACGAGGGACTCTTGGTACTTTCTGCAAAGGCCGAGACAGCTTTTAGTCCGAGGTCCAGGTCTTGTATATATTTTGTTCTATTTGGGAATTCATTGCTTAAATGATCATTGATCTATTATAAATACGTGAACAAAATTACTTTTTTTTTGCTATTTCATTTAAAATGTCATTCAAGTTGGAAAATGATATATTTGGCCACTTTTTAGCGACCTGTTTTTCAAAGCCAAAAATTATAGAAAATATTAAACCTGACACGTTTTAATCAAGAATCTCCTATCCGACTCAATGCTAAAAAGGTCCAAAATTACTGGCTAGGTACCTACAATTGGTTTTTAGTCGCTTAGATTCTTATGTATATGGTTCATATATGATTTTTGCTACTAATATGGAAATGATTTGGAAGACGATGAGATTGAGTCCGTTTTGCTAAAATAGTTTGTGGAAACTCTGTCTAAGGGTGCCATGATTTGGTACTATAATTCACCCCAAAACTCTATTGATTCGTTTGCTATGTTGGCAGACTCATTTGTAAAGGCACATGCTGGTGCCATAAAAGTTGCAACAAGGAAGTCCGATGTATTCAAAATAAAGCAAAGGGAGAACGAAATGCTGAGAGAATTTGTCTCCCGCTTCCAGTCAGAACGAATAGAGTTACCACCGGTCTCCGATGACTGGGCCGTACAAGCCTTCACTCAGGGGTTAAATGAACGAAGTTCGATAACTTCAAAGCAGCTGAAACAGAACTTGATCGAGTACCATTCCGTGACTTGGGCGGATGTGCATAACAGGTATCAGTCAAAAATTAGGGTTGAGGATGATTAGTTGGGAGCCCCCCGGGCTCAGTTTATCCAAGCAGGTTACTAACAAAGGAGTCAGGAAATACATACAGGAGGTCAAGGTCGAATAGGGAAAGATATCAGCCATACATCGAAGATCAAAGGAACATTTAAAGGCGTGACATGCCTCGGAATGATCGAAGAGCAGATTGAGGTCAAAGTTCCCAGGGACTCATGAGCAAAACCGGGTTTGATAGGAACTTGGGACCGGTAGGAGCACCCCGATTATCAGAGTACAACTTCAACGTCGATGCCTCGGGTATCGTCTCAGCCATTGGCAAAATTAGAGATACTAGATGGCCCAAGCCTATGCAGACTGATCCTTCCCAGAGGAACCCCAACTTGATGTGCAAATATCATGGTACTCATGGGCATCGGACCGAGGATTGCAGGCAGCTTAGGGAGGAGGTAGCCCGGTTGTTCGATGAGGGGCATCTTCGTGAATTTCTCAGCGACCGGGCCAAGAACCATTTCCGAGAAAGAGATGCAAATAGGAAGAATGAATCTGAAGAACCTCAACATGTCATTCACATGATCATCGGTGGAGTCGGTGTCCCACAGGGACCGATATTCAAATGTACCAAAGTATCCATCACAAAGGAGAAACAGACTCGGGACTACTTGCCCAAGGACACCCTCACGTTCAGCGAAGAAGACATCGAGGCCTTATCTCAGCCTCACAACGATGCTCTGGTAATTTCTATCCTTTTAAATAAAGTTAAAGTTAAACGTGTTCTCATGGATCCAGGTAGTTCGGCAAATATAATCAGGTCAAGGGTCGTAGAGCAGCTCGGGTTGCTCAGTCAAATCATACCAGTATCTCGAGTCTTGAATGGCTTCAACATGGCAAGAGAAACGACAAAGGGGGAAATCATCCTTCCAGTCAACGTGGCCGGGTCCATACAAGATACCAAATTTCATGTCAACGAAGGTGACATGAGGTATAATGCTTTGCTTGGAAGGCCGTGGATCCATAGCATGAGGGCGGTGCCATCAACCCTTCATCAAATGATGAAGTTCCCGACAAAGGATGGCGTGAAGACAGTATATGGAGAACAACATGCAGCTTAGGAGATGTTTGCAGTACACGACTTGACACCGGTATCGACACCATCTGCATCAGAAAAGTCAAAGGATAAATAGGTGGCCAAATAGCAATCACAGACCATACCCTCGGTTAAGCCCGAGGGACAGGTGATCGATGAACAGATGATCGAGGACGAAGAAGAAGATTTCCTCACCCTACGAGCCTTCATTGCCCCTGAGGAATCGGATGCCACGAAGTCCACGGTCGAAGAACTCGAGCAGGCCGTATTGATCGAGCATCTTCCGGAATGAAAGATATGACAGGGATCCCATCGGAGATAACTACCCATTGACTAAGTGTCAATCCCAGATTTAAATCAGTGAAGCAAAAGAGGAGACCTCAGTCCGAGGTAAAGCATGCATTCATCAAGGAGGAGGTAACCAAACTTCTCAAGATAGGGTCTATTAGGGAAGTAAAATATCCCGAATGGCTAGCTAACGTAGTGGTAGTCCCTAAAAAGGGGAATAAACTTAGAATGTGTGTAGACTACAAAGATTTGAACAAAGCATGCCCTAAAGATTCCTTCCCATTGCCCAACATTGATCGTTTGATCGATGCTACGGCCGGCCACGAGATCCTTACTTTTCTCGATGCCTACTCCGAGTACAACCAAATTCAAATGAACCCGGAGGACCAAGAAAAGACTTCGTTCATCATGAAGTATAATACGTATTGTTATAATGTAATGCCCTTCTGGCTAAAAAATGCAGGAGCCACATATCAATGCCTAGTTAATAAGATGTTCGAACATCAGATAGGCAAATCCATGGAAGTTTATATTGAATACGTGCTAGTTAAGTCCCTGCGCGGAGAGGACCATTTGACCCATTTGCAGGTGACCTTCGATATCCTAATAAAGTACAACATGAAGCTCAACCCCAAGAAATGCGCTTTTGGAGTCGGCTCGGGCAAGTTCTTAGGCTTCATGGTGTCGAACAGGGGTATCGAGATCAACCCCGATAAAATCAAAGCCATCGAGGAAATCACTGTAGTAAACAATGTGAAAGCCGTACAACGGCTGACCGGACGAATAGCTGCCCTAGGCCGATTTATCTCGAGGTCATCAGATCAGAGCCATCATTTCTTTTCCCTACTCAATAAGAAGAACAACTTCGCATGGACTCCAGAGTGCCAACAAGCCTTGGAAGAGTTAAATGGTATCTCTAGCCCACCCCTGCTCCATACTCCGAAGGAGGATGAAACACTCTACTTGTATTTAGCCGTGTCCGAGGTGGTAGTACGTGGCGTGCTGGTTTGAGAAGAGCAAGGTACGCAATTTCCTATCTATTATGTGAGTCGGACCCTAGGAGATGCTGAAACCAGGTACCCACATTTGGAAAAGTTAGCTCTTGCATTAATAAGTGCATCTAGGAAATTAAAACCATACTTTCAATGCCATCCTATATGTGTATTGACCACGTACCCACTTCGAAGTACTTTGCATAAGCCCGAATTATCGGGCAGACTGGACAAATGGGCCATCGAACTTGGAGGGTATGATATCAAATATCAGCCTCGAACGGCTATCAAGTCTCAAATTTTGGCAGACTTCGTGGCCGATTTTGCGCCTACCCTCGTACCCGAAGTAGAAAAGTAACTCTTGCTAAAACGGGTACGTCATCGGGGGTATGTACCCTTTTCACAGACGGTTCTTCGAATGTGAAAGGGTCCGAGCTCGGTATCGTCTTGAAACCACCTACGGGTGGTGTTATTTGGCAATCTATCGAAACTTCTAAATTAACTAACAATGAGGCCGAGTATGAGGCTATGATTGCAGGTCTCGAACTAGCCAAGGGCCTTGGAGCAGAAGTCATTGAGGCAAAATGTGACCCCCTTTTGGTGGTAAATCAAGTATACGGGAGCTTCGAGGTTTGAGACGATCGAATGCAGAGGTACTTAGACAAACTTCAAGTGACACTACACCGCTTCAAGGAATGAACACTGGACCATGTACCTCGAGAACAGAATAGCGAGGCATGCACTAGCAAACTTGGGGTCATCGGTTGAAGAGAATGATATCCTCCCGGGGATTGTCGTCCAACTATCAAGGTCGGTGGTTGAAGAAGGCCATGTAGAAATTAATTCAACAAGTTTATCTTGGGATTGGAGGAATAAGTGCATCGACTATCTCAAGCATGGGAAGCTCCCCACGGACTCAAAAGAGTCAAGGGCACTTCGAGCCAAAGCAGCTCGATTCTCACTCGATGAAAATGGAACATTGTATAGAAGAACCTTCGATGGACCACTAGCGGTGTGTTTGGGACCCATGGACACCGACTATGTATTACGAGAGATCCACGAGGGCACTTGTGGGAACCATTCTAGCGCCGACTCTTTGGTTCGGAAGGTGATCAGAGCGGGGTATTATTGGGATAGCATGGAAAAGGACACCAATGAGTTTGTTCGAAGATGTGATAAATGCCAGAGATTTGCACCGATGGTCCATCAACCCGGTGAACAACTCCACTCGGTCCTATCCCTGTGGCCATTTATGAAATGGCGGATGGACATCGTCGGCCCCCTACCAACGGCGCCAGGTAAAGCTAAATTTATTCTGTTTATGACTGACTACTTCTCAAAATGGGTAGAAGCGCAGGCCTTCGAGAAAATAAGAGAAAAGGAAGTCATCAACTTCATATGGGACCACATCATATGTCAGTTCGGGATACCTGCCGAGATAGCATGTGACAATGGGAAACAATTCATCGGTAGCAAAGTAACAAAATTCCTTGAGGATCATAAAATCAAAAGGATCCTATCAGCGCCTTACCACCCAAGTGCAAATGGTCAGGCCAAGTCCACGAACAAAACCATCATTCGAAACTTAAAGAAAAGGTTAGATGATGCAAAGGGGAAATGGAGAGAAGTATTGCCCGAGGTGCTATGGGCATATCAAATGACGTCAAAGTCGAGCACAGAGGAGACACTGTTTTCTTTGGTTTACGGGTCTGAAGCATTGATCCCGGTCGAAGTCGGGGAACCTAGCGTCAGGTTTCAGTATGCCACCGAAGACTCAAATCACGAAGCTATGAACACTTCTCTCGAATTACTAGATGAAAAATGTGAGGCCGCACTAATTCGAATGGCCGCACAAAAACAAAGGATCAAAAGGTATTACAATAGAAGGACGAACGTTCGACATTTCGGAGTCGCGGACTTAGTCTTGAGGAAAGTCACTCTCAACACTCGAGATCCAAACGAAGGGAAACTAGGCCCCAATTGGGAAGGACCGTACCATGTCCTCGGAGTCGTAGGGAAAGGATCCTACAAACTTAACATAATGGAAGGCGAGAAACTACTAAACAATTGGAATGTATCGTTGCTCAAACGCTATTACTGCTGAGACATTCGATTGGAAACATCGAGGAACCTTTCAGCTCAAGACCTTGGGTTTGAAAGCATGCGTTGCACTCTTTTTCCCTCAGATCGGGTTTTATCCCAAATGGGTTTTACCGGTAAGGTTTTCAACGAGGCAACACCTATATGCTACCTAAGGAATATTCAACAAGTATTCAAGGTTTCTTTTCAATCAACCTCGAACACTGGGGGGCATCACCCTCGGAGGACGCATTCTCGAAGAAAGCAATTCTAATCACCCACAGAGGATGCATTTTCGAAGAAAGCAGTTCATGCCAAGGGAGGCCTCGATAGGGGAATGTTGTAATGGGCCAAACGGTCAAATGAACCGTGTCCATATAGAATAGTCGAGTCCCCAGTGGCAAAACATGTACGCGTGTATCTAGTATTTGAAAATATATCAAAACACTTTGTGCCTCAAAGAAGTCTATTGTTTTCACATTTAACGGCTCAAGGGCCATAACCCCGAATACACCCGAATACTCGGGGACTGTTATTGACAATAGGCATATCGAGTCATCAAAAACTCGAACTTATAAGACCTCAAAGAGGCACACTCGAACTTATAAGACCTCAAAGAGGCAAACTCGAACTTACAAGACCTTGAAGAGGCATCTCCTCGATATTAAGGCCAAGGCCATCACACTCGGGGACTAAAGGCTACAGCTACATAAAAGACTACGGTCATATAAAAGGCTACGGCCGAAATAATGCAGCTCGGAGACGTCCGACTTCCGCCATAAAAAAGGCCTTCATATACTTCGAAAAAACCGGTTAAATCAGGCTATCCTCGGCAAAAGCAATTGATAAGGGGCTTCGATATATTAAGCCCTCGAATAACGCGAAGGCTTTGATAACATCAGCCTTCGAAAAAAACCTCAAGAGGTATTTGATTAACGTTTCATATCAAATTACAAACAAGGTTCCAATCAATCGAACATTCGAAAAACCCAAACGGGTACAAAAAATACATGCTAAGGCATACAAAATTTTTACTAAGTCTTTTAGCTGAAAAGAGGAAAAAGTTTATAGCCATTTTAGAGGCCAAGTTGGCCCCACCTAAAGAGCCTAAGGGCCAACCTAAAAGAGCCTAAGGGCCAATATTTAAAGAGCTTTAAGGCCGAAACACACCATGCTCAAAGACCTTACCCAGCTTAGACTCAAAAGTCCCGAGCTAAAACTTAGCTCGAAGATCGAACTTTAAGTAGTAACTTATTATCAATCGTTGATCAAAATACAAAATTTGAGGGTCTACTCTACCCCGAATTTGATTCAACACTCAGAGGATAGAACATCAAAAATTAAACAAACGCTGAAGAAAAATTGAAGGCAAACGATCAAAGAAACTCCTTTTTATATATGCAAAAATATATTACACGGGAGTCCTACAGAACAAAAAATTACAAAAAGATAGAAAAAATTCTACCTACTCCAGAGGGGCATTACCCCCCCCCCCCCGGACCTGTCGATTCCCTGGGGCCAGCCTCTTCCCCGAGGGTAACTTCTTCGGCAGCCCCCTCCTCTTCATCATCTTCGACGTCATCATCATCGTCGGAGGAAAGGACAAATTTGGCATCCGCCTCATCTACCTTAGCTTGCTTTATCTCCTTGGAAAGATCAAAGCCCTTAGCGTGAATCTCTTCGAGGGTCTCCCTTCGCGATCGGTGCCGGACATAGTCATTGCTTCTTTTCTCTCGATCAGAAGCCTCCCTCAACTCCATCTGAGCGTCGGCAGCATCCTTCAAATAGATGGCCGACCGGCTCTGACGCGTATTTAATGCTTTTGGGGAAGAGAACCGACGGGACGCTTCGGTCATTTCAACGCTTACGTCATAAGAGTAATGCCATCATAAAGGACTTCGGGAATTCAAAATGTTTCATGTCATTTCATTCTAAGAAATGCGGGGACTATCTGTATACGGCCGAAATCGGGGAGCTCGATTTCGAGGTCTGAATGGAACCCCGGGCTCGAGTTTGGGGTAGCACGAAGTAAAGACCAGATCTGACTGGAAAATGCATTCCTCGGGGGAGCAAATCGAAGACCCGCCATGATCTGCCTCGGGGGCAGTACATTTTCGATGACACTCAAGAAAGAGCGGGAATTTCTCAAGGATATGTGGATCAGGGTATAAATTAAGGGATAAGATTTGTACGAAATGGTACAAGTCCGTACAAGGTTGTTGTACAGCTGTACCAATAGAATTTTTTGTCATAATTAGAAATGTACTATATTAGGGGTTTCCCCTTCTATATAAAGGGGACCCCAATCTTTGTAAAAATTATCTGATTAACTGTATTAGAATATTCTACTATGCTTTTCTCGTTTACCGTGCTCCACAATTGCTCTTCAGCTTTATTGTCTTTACTTTATTGTTCATACTTATTTCGCTCTTAACTCACCTCGAGGCCCCCGAGATAATCGAGCTCGAGGTCCCCGTTGCTCTATCAACACTAGTTTGGTTCATCAATTCTTCCTACTTTAACTTAATATAACTTGTATATTCACTAGTATGAATAAATCACATATCTTTAAAACCACAAATTATCTTTAATTGTTGCTCACGATTTTCGAGGTAAACAACATTCATAAAAACTTAATTATTGTATTCTATCAACTATTCATATTTATTGTGAAAGGTATTTTTTAAAAATGCAAAAACAATCCCATATGGCGCTTCAGATTCTCTCTACTTAAGAATTCACGTTCACACTGCAGAGCTTTATTAACTTTTGGACTAATAAAGGAATTTGTTTAGAATGAAAAGGGATTTTTGGGCTTTTGTTAGCATATAAAGGAATTTTACGAGTCGATTATTAAGTCAAAGAGGAGGTTTTTGATTAAAATGGATTGAGTTACGTGTTGTCCATTTTTGGCTTAAAAATCAGTTGCCACGTTATTAAAAGTTGGTCGGATATATTATTTTTCTACTTGAGTTACATTTTGAATGAAATACCAAAAGATAAGTGATTTTCAAACATATATAAAGAAGAAAATTAACTTAGTTCACCTATTTTCACTCGTTCAGTGACCTTCAAGCAATGAACTACTCTATTTGACGTTCATCTCCTCAAGAGAACTTTTATGTGGAAATTATTTATTTAGTGAAATGTATCCCACCTATTAAAACCAATTGGGCCATATTAAAGAAAATTTTGGGATTTTTATCCTACATAGCCAACACAAATAAACCCAACACAAAAGACGAGCATAATTCTCGTCTTTTCCTTGTTTCTCACACTTTATCCTTCTCCCTTTGCTTCCTTTGCTTCTTTTTTTCTCTCCTCACCAGAAGCGGGTTGGGCGGTGGGGGTGGGTGGGGGGGTGGTTGTAGTGGTTGTATAATGGTAATTGGGAGGCGTGGACACAAGTTTGTAACCAAGGGATCACCGTTGAATATACACTATATATAACAAGCTGTTATACAGTGTATATACATTGATTATACATTGTATAATGGTGCTGGGTTTTAATGGTGATTGAGATGAAATATTCCTGTTAGAATTGTTAGAATCGAAATAACCAGGTGTCATGCGGAAGCTAGTAAATTAAATCTTGAACAACGATAAATCAGACAGACAACAACGAGAAATATACCAATAGAGACACAAACATTTAACGTGGTTCGGACAATTGACCTACGTCCACAGGCGGAGATGAGTAATCCATATATAAAAAAAGAGGACAAAATATTGAGAGAACAATCTCATAAAGAGACAAACACAAGTGTCAGGCTAACACTTGTCCCGTAATTTTTCCCCTAAATAAGACTCTCAAGTCCCTTATGGGTACATTGTGGATGCTACTGAAGAGAAGGAAGCATCCACAATTTATAGAAGTCCAAATATTTTCCTCCAAGAAAAGGGACTAGCCAAATATGAGAGATTTATAATTTTTATTCATGAAAAGAAAAATTCAATTATGGTAAATTTGTTGCCCTTTCCTTCAAGATAAGAAAATCAAATATGATAAGAAAATCAGAATAAACGCCTAACAATATTCACGGATATACATGAATATACACAGCGATATATATGTATATATAAAGTGTATATATAAATGGTAAGAGGAGTGTCAGTGGTGGAACTTGATAGTGGGGATGACCTTAGGGGTGGGGGTGGGGGGTCGAATTGGAAGCTGAATTATGGGAACTTTTGTTCTCTTTTGTGAAGATTGAATGTGTTTTCTCTGGAATGTGACCAAATATGTAAGCTTTAGTATTTGGTCTTTTTTCTGGTAAGTTGATGGAGTCGAAAAAATGGTGAACAATGGCCGTTTAGTTTTTAATGGTGAAGAGGTGATGGAGAAGGATGGCGTGTTGGTGGCCTTATGGTAGAGTCATATGGTTGGGAATCTTTTTGTAACTTGTGAGTTTTTATGGCTAGTTAGGGTAACTTGAAAAATCTGGCATACCGACAGTAAAATTTGGTAAGTGACTGGCCAACCATTTATGTTTTTTTTCCAACTTTTTTTTTAAAAATAATTTTTACACAAATAGCCGATTACATTCAGTGTTATATTTTCTAGCTGATATACATATACTATATACTGATTCTTCAAAATTAACATACAAATTATATATGAATTAAACATATATTATACATTTATTGCTATATTTAGTTTAATCGATTAGGTAGATCTCCGACTATTTAAGTTAATTCTTAAATTTTTTTCTACTAATAGTTTCTAAGGGCCAGGACAAGTTAGATGAAATTCACGACCTAATTGAATGAAGGAATTTTTACATTCCTATTCCATATAGGAAACTATATTACCCTTAATGTTTAAGATTTGATTTAATTACATTTAGTATACCTAATTACCAATTCTATACCATAATGTGTTTTAACTGTACAATTAATGTACCGTATATCACTCCTTAATTAACGCTACCGTATATTCCTCCAAATCCGCCCCCCCACCCCCCCAACCAACACGTTTCTCTCTCCCAAACCCACCCCGCACGTTAATGAATTTGAATATGAATATCATCAAATCATCCACTTCTTCAAACAACAAGAGCACAAAACCAAGAAAGAATGGCAGCAATATAAGTAGTACTCAAAATGCAGAGGAACAACAGAACAATTGCAGATACTTAGGCGTAAGAAGAAGGCCATGGGGTAGATATGCTGCGGAGATAAGAGATCTGAATACGAAAAAATTCAAATTTGGGTTTTCAAAAATTATTATTTGTTTTGACTGGGTGTTGTGGTAAATAATTTGGAATATATTTTGGAGTTTATATCTCAATTTTGAGGATTTTTGGTGAAGATTTAGACTTGGTTTTGGCTGAATTTCAGATTGAAACTCGAAGAAGAAGAAGAAGACATATTGCAGAAATTGTAGATAAATTGTAGAAAAATTATAGATAAATTGTAGATTATTTTTTGCAGAAGATTTGTAGAAGTTTTAGTCGTTTTTGATTTGTGAAAACAGAAAATAAAGCATCTATAATTAGAATACAAATAATCTACAATTCATCTACAAAATATCTACAAACTGATTACATTGAATTTTTATATCCCAATTCCCATTCAATTGTAGCATAATTGTGATTGCGTTTTTTCAGAAGATTTGTAGAAGTTTTAGCTGTTTTTTATTTGTGAAAACAGAAAATAAAGCATCTACAATCAGAATACAAATAATCTACAATTTATCTACAATTTCTGCAATATGCCTTCTTCTTCTTCTTCTTCTTCTTCTTCTTCTTCTTCTTCTTCTTCTTCTTCTTCTTCTTCTTCGAGTTTCAATCTGAAATTAAGTCAAAACCAAGTCTAATCTTCACCAAAACCCCTCAAAATTGAGATATAAACTCCAAACCATATTCCTGATTATTTTAACCAACACCCAATCCAAACAAATAATGATTTTTGAAAACCCAAATTTGAATTCAAAGCTTTCAAGCTTTTTAATGGCTGTCAATGGTGGAAAATATCTGGAAGAATATTTACTTCCATAATTGTAGCGCGCCTAAATAGGAATATCTGGAAGAATATTTAGTTCCAGATTTGTAGCGCGCCTAATTAGGAAGGAATCAACTCCTAATAATTGGTATTTAATGAATGGTATATATTTTGAAGAATAACTGTGAACATGGCGGGTAAATATAAAACAATGCACATTTTTGGTAATAAGGTTTCATATATGGTATAGGAAGGAAAAAGTCTCTTGAATGAAAACCAACTAGTTAGAAACTTAAAAGCCAATGAGAGCCTTACCTTGAGTAATCGAGGGAGTGGACCATCAACAGTTGTAACGAAATGAATCGAATTTCTTTATTCTTAATAAGAGGTTTTGAATTCGAGTCTGAAAAAGAAAAACATCACGGTAGAAAGCGCTTTCCTCTACAATGGGTCTTATGAGATGCAAATTTGGATTAGTAAGAGTCCCAATACGGATACCAGACACTGGATGAGAAATTTTAAAAAAGGGAGATAAAAAAAAATGTGAATGACTTTTTGCAAAGAGAGAAAACTCAGTTTTTTGGTTCTACTCGTATTGTGATTAGAAGTTTAAAAGGGAGATAAAAAAAATGTGAATGACTTTTTGCAAAGAGAGAAAACTCAGTTTTTTGGCTCTACTCGTATTGTAATTAGAAGTTTAAAACAAGATACTAAATCAACAACTTTTCAAAAAAATAGATGTTTATTTTGGAATTAGAACCAAAAATCGGGATCGAAGTCTATCGAAGAGTATTTTCATACAGTAACTAAGGAACTAGGACAAATTCTTTTTTGTTTTTCTCTTTTATAACGAGACGATGGTAGAGTTGGAATTCCACTAAAAAAAACTACAAGTGGATTGGTGAAATTTCCACAAGGAGAAAACGATATATTAGCCCTGCTTCCAATTGAGATGAGTTAATCTTTTAAATTTGTTAGGGGCTTAGGGTCAGCAAAACCTCTTGGCCCTTTCATTTTTTGGAAAGACATCGCAGAAGAACTTTATTATTAGTGTTATCGACGTAGTTAATAAACTTCTTATTTTGACCCATCAAGCTCATTTCGTTAACTTTAACTATTGAAGATTTAAGAGTAGCTCTGTGAAGATGAAGAAGAAAGGAAATGAACGAGAAGGTTCTAGAGGGTGTTCTCCATTGAGAGATATTTGAGCTATGTTATTGCAAATCTTAAGAGTACAATGAGCTAATCGCCTGCATATATACACTCTACAGGTAGAAACCAATCTGCAGTTGTATTTACGCTTTACACTAGCCAATTCGATAATTAGTTATAACTAACTAACAACCTACTTAACAGACTTAATCTCCTCTCACGTGACTAGCACATGCTTGTTCCTTTCTTCAAGACTTCCCTTCAAGCTAGATGGTGCAAATAGGTTGAGCACCCCTAGCTTGCTCATTAGATATTCATATTGTGATCTTCCCAGAGCCTTTGTAAACAAGTCTGCTTCCTAATCTTTTGACATCACATATCTTGTTTTAACAATTCCTTGTTGAATTCTTTCTTTGATGAAATGCAAGTCTGTTTCTTTATGTTTTGTTCGTTCATGGAATATGAGATTTGCAGCAATTTGGATTGCTTCTTTGCTATCACAGTGTAGCTCCACTGGTAATTCAACCTCTGCACCCAGTTCTTTGCACAACCCTATTAACCATAGAATTTCTGAGACTGCAGCAGCCATGCTCCTGTACTCAGCTTCTGTTGAGCTTCTTGATATTGTGCACTGCTTTTTTGATTTCCAAGACACTAAGGAGTTTCCCAGCTTCATCACATATTGGACACTGGACATGATGCCCAGTCACCATCATAAAAGGTTGTGAGTCTTGGGGACTGCTTTGGGCCCGGAGCCCTTTTTATGTATCTCACAAGTCTTATTGCAGCCTCTATGCGTGACTTCTTTGGGAAATGCATGAACTGACTCAGCACATGCACTACATAACAAATGCCTGGTCTTGTCATGGTGAAGTACAACAGCTTCCAAACTAGTCTCTGGTGTGGTCCTGCATCTGGCAGCTTCTCATCTTCTTTCAAATTCAAGTATCGATCATATTCCACAGTGGTGAATCTTTGACTGTATTCCATTAGGGTGGCCACTGGCTTTGATCCTGCCAATCCAAGGTCAGTGATCAATTCCATTGCAAACTTTCTTTGATTCATCAGTATCCCTTCTCTTGATCTTGCTATTTCAACTCCAAGAAAGAATTTCAATTCCCCTAAGTCTTTGATCTTGAAGTTGCACTGCAATATAGACTTTGCCTCTCCAGTTATGAGGAGACCATCCATATATACCAGGATGATTACCAGACTGGTCCCTTGCTTATTTGTAAACAAAGAATAATCGAAATGACTCTGCACAAACCCTGATTTGAGCAAAGCTTCAGTAATTTCAAATTCCACTGTCTTGAAGCTTGCTTCAATCCATAAAGGGATTTATGCAGCCAACATGCTTTTTCCCCCGGCTGTGAAATCCCAGAGGCAGGCACATGTACACTTCTTCAGTGAGGTCACCTTGAAGAAATGTATTGTATGCATCCATGTGATGCAAATTCCAGTTGTGTGCTGCTGCTAAGGCTAGGACCACTCTAGCTGTTACCATTTTGACTACAGGAGAGAAAGTCTCTTGGTAGTCAAGTCTTTCAATCCGATTGTATCCTTTAGCCACCATTCGAGTCTTGTATCTCTCAACCTCCCCATTGGCTCTATATTTTGTTTTGAATATCCACTTGCAGCCAATAGGCAACTTTCCTGGTGGAAAATTTACCAAGGACCAGGTTCTATTTTCTTTAAGGGCAGTCAACTCTTGGGTCATGGCTTCAACCCACTTAGAATCTGCTGCTGCTTTCTCATAACTCATAGGCTCCTTCAAGCTGGTGATTTTGAAAAGATAAGATCTGTACTTGGCTCAAATACCATCATGGCTCAAGTGGTCTTGCATTGGATACTTGCAAGAAGGTCTGGAAGTTGAGCTCGTCAATGGCCCATTGCACACATAGTCCTGCATCCAGACAGGTTCCTTCACAGTCCTGCCTGACTTTCTGAGTTAATTTTGGATAGGAAGGGATGACTGCTTCTGAAGGTATTTCTCCTTGCAGCTATGGATCTTCAAGGGCTTGTAAAGGCATTTCTCCTTGCTGCTGTGCAACCTCAAGGGCTGGAGAAGATAACGCAGATGGTGTTTCTGTAGCAGGTGATGCCTCATAAGAGAATGCATCTTCAAATGGAGGAGTTGGTGTAGGTGGAAAATCAGTAATGTCAATGGGCATATCATGATTGCTGATGTCTGGTTCTATCACTCCATTAGGAAAAACCTACAGCTTTCCTTCCTTTAAAAGTAAAGGAAATATGTTCTCAATGAAATTCTCATCCCTGCTAACAAAAAAGGTGTTAGTCAAGATATTATGTAGCGTGTAGCCTTTCTGGGAACTCCAATGGCCCTTGCTGTAAATTTATCTCCTCCTACCAGAAGTTTAGCAAAACCAAGACATCATATGGTCCTCACATGCTGTAAGGATGGTGCTCTCCCATATATCATCTCAAAGGAGGATTTGCCGGAGAGCACTGATAAAGGGAGTCTATTAATTACATAAATTGTTGCCTGCACACACTCTCCCCAGAACTTGAGAGGTAAATGACCTTGCAATCTAATTGCCCTAGCCACTTCTAGTATATGTCTGTGTTTCCTTTCCACCACCCCATTTTCTTATGGGATGCAGACACAAGAACTTTGGTGAATCATTCCATATGATTGAAATAACCTACTGCATTCAGAATTGAAAAATTCAGTTCCAATGTCACTTCTCAGAAACTGTTCCACCAAATTAAGTCTTTATTAAGGAAGAAACTGTCTTAAGCATGCAACCACATCACTCTTGAGTCTTAAAAAGTAAATCCATATCATCCTACTGTAATCATCTACTTTAGTAAGGAAAGAATTGTATCCATTGTAAGTTGCCACTCTATATGGACCTCATACATCTACATGAATCATCTCAAAAGGTTTATTTGATCTACTTGTACTCTTTGGGAAGGGCAATCTTCCTTGTCTAGCTAAAGGACAGATTGTGCAATTCTTTATTCTATCATTATTGATCTTGAACTTCATGTTTGGAATTTGTTTCACCACTTTGTCTGGAGCAGGCCCAAGTCTCCCATGCCATATTCCTAGATCCTCCTCTTTTATGGAATCACCATGTACTTGCATAACTACAGCTTTGACTTCATTCTTCTGATGCTGCAGATTGTACAAGCCATCAAGTTCCTTACTAATCCCCTTCACTTTCCCATTCTGAAGGTCCTGCATGATCCAAAAGTCAGGATAGAAAGATATGAAGTATTGTAAGTCCATTGTAAGTTTAGAGACAGACAATAAGTTCTATTTAAAATCTGGAATGCAGAGCACATTACTAATGACACCACCTTCACCAATTTTACTTTCTCCAGTACAAGCAATATCTAATGAAGTACCATCAGGTAGATAAAATTTAGATGCAGACTTTAGACTATCATGTTTATCTTGTCAACTAATTCTCTAGTGTGAACTATGTAATTGGTTGCACCAGAGTCTACTATCCAGTTCTCATTCTTTTTTTTTTTGTCAGGTTGTAGTGGTCTTAGTTGTACCTGCAAAATGCTTTGATTTATCACCTGCATCTTTGTTAATCAACTTTAACATTTGATCATATTGTTCCTGAGTGAACATGATTGGTTGAGCCAGTGTAGGATTTCCAACTGGTGAGTTCAACATCTGTTGTCCCTCCTGAGATACTGCATTTGCTGCTGCTTTGCCCATGGGCTGTTGTGCTTCATGTGTTGTGGCATTGACCATTGGTCGTTGAGGGAAATTGTTGGTCTTCTTCCTCATTTTGAAGTCAGCTGGATAGCCATGTATCTTAAAGCATGTTTCTCTTGTGTGACCTTTGTAGTTGCATAAATCACAGAATAGGTTATTCCTTCTAGGCTTATTAAAATTGTTGCCTGTGGTCATACCTCCTTTATTAGTAAACAATGATGTACTGTCTCCCACATCAACTACTTGTGTAAACTTTCCCAAAGGTTCTTTGGCTTTCTTCAGAAATTACCATGGAATATGCCTTGTTGACAAAAGGCACTGTACTCATCATCAAAATTTGGCTCCTGGGCTGTGCATACGTCTCATTTGGGCCTATTAGGAACTGTAATAACCTCTGATAATCAAAATGCTCTGAATAGCTTTTTGATTCTGGACAATCACATCCAGGACAAGGCATCAAAGCATAATATTCTTCCCAGGGGTCTGTCAACTTTAAAAAAATAGGCATACACAGGAGAAATTCCATGCGACAGAGTTGCTATTTCTTTATGCAGAAAAAAGTGCGAGATCCATCCACTTTGTCATATTTGTCCTTCCAATATGTCCAAACCTTATGTGCACTTGATTTGTACACAATTGCACTGAGCAATTCCTAGCTCACAGCATTCATAATCCAAGATAAAACTTGTATAGGTCAAAATCGGCCTCGAAGGGATTTAGCATGAAGCGGTATTATGGAAAGATGTGGCCGAGGTCGAGTAGTAAACAGTGAGGCTCGTGGCCGGGCGGTCAACAAACGGCCAAGGTCAAGTATCAAGGACAATACTAACGGCTAGTTGTAATAGGATATTTAAGAGAATATTTCATTGAATATTCTCTGTACTTGTACTATTAGGATTGACTAAGGATATGTCCCATATAAATAGAAAAAGAGATAAGGGGAAAGGGCATGTAATATTCATTTGATAAGAACCACTTTTAGAGAAGAAGACTCTCTCTCAAGAAAAGATACAAACATTGCCTTTTCAATAAGATTCTATCATCCATTATTCAATACTTTTCCATCAGATCCGAGAATAGATCCAATAGTCTAGGATTTGTCTGTCATTCATCACTGTCAGAAAGAAGAATCATCCACCTCATTCAACATTGAGCGAATCATTCTCTTTGTTTAAATTAATTCCATTTATTCTTATTTACTACTTGATATTCTTCTATCATTACTCAAACCGTTTGGAACGTTAAATGCACGCTGCATTTAATCCCCCACCGACACTATTTTATGTTATTTGTGCTAACTAGTTATAAATCTAGAGATATTATCATTAACTACGTTTAACCCATCATTATACAAAAATAATTAGTATAACCCAAGATCCTACACTTTTTTGTCAAACAATTTGGGCCGTCTGTGGGGATCTCCTAGTTAAATCTTTAGTCTGTTCTAGATCTATAACTAGCACGGTTTACAAAAAAAAAGAAATACTCCTTTTTCCTTGTACACACGGATCTGACATGGCAGGTCAGAAGAAAGAATGAGGGTAGTGGCTGACCTCACCACCCCTTTTGAACACCATCAATGAGGTTTCTGAAATAGAAGGTGAGGACATAACGTCCAACACCTCCCCCAGGCGAGGTGGGTCACCCATCCTTCACGGAAGTATCGCAATATCCCGCGGTAAAGGAGCTTCCTCATCCACGGCGGAAGAGACGCCACCAGCTGTGAAAAAGCTCCTAGAGACTTGGCTAGCTAACACGCTAACTGGCATCCTCAACAAGCCCGCCAAGGAGACAGTCAGAGAAAATGCAAGGACTTGCATTACGCCGACAACAGTCAAGCAACACGGCGCTTTCCCCCCCAGTAACAAGTATTACTCACACCGTTAATAATGCAGATGACGACACCCTATAAGCCATTTTGAAAAAAGATGGAGGAAATGGAAAACGAGAACAAAGTTCTTCGAGACCAAATGAGAGAACACCAAGAAAGAGTCGACAAAATACCAGGCGCCCCGAAACTATTGCCAAAACGAAATGCTGGTCGGTTTGTCGAGCAACCATATAGTGACGAAGCCGCCCCGCATTCCATACCAAAGACCTTCAAAATGCCGCCCTACCTAAAAATATATGACGGAACGACCGATCCCGAAGATCATGTGAATCATTATGTCACCGCTGTAATAGGTAAAGACCTCGCCAAGGAACAAGTGTCCTCCATCTTGCTGAAAAAGGTCGGCGAGACCCTCACCAGAGGAGCATTAACTTGGTATTTACAACTTCCCGCGCGTTCCATCGAAACATTTGAAGAGTTGGCCAACAAGGTCGTAACAGCCTATTCTGGGGACAAAAAGGCAGAGGCAAGAATGAATGATATATTCACCATCAAACAATCGCCCGGAGAGGGATTGAGGGACTCCTCACTCGATTCAACCAAGTAAGGATAACTTTACCAAATGTATCAGAAGAAATGGCCGTAGCAGCTTTCCAAAACGGGCTGAGCAGGAATGGTTCAATGGAGACCGGAAAGTTATTAAGTTGGCTTATAAATATCCTCCAACCACTTGGGATGAGATACATAACGCCTATTGTGCCGAGGTCCGTGCAGACGAGGATGACCTAAATAGGCAACCCATCGGTTGACCTCGGTACATGACGAGTCCAGGAGGGATCGAAGAAATGATGTCAGGAAAGATCTCGTAGCTCCACGACCTAACCGAGAACGACATCAGCCGTACATCAGAAGCGCCATCATGTCCCCTTCACGCCTCGAAGAGGGTCCACCTAGACCAAGGACAGGGACTCACCAACACGAGAGAGGTATGCTCCCTTTGTTATCCGCTCATAATTATTGTATGTCACGTTCAGAAATTGTCTACGCCTTAGAGAAGCTCGGACCAAAAGTAAAGTGGCCACAAAAGATGAGGTCAGATCGAAGCACCAGAAAGTCAGACGCCCTCTGCGAGTTCCACTAGGAGTGAGGTCACAAAATGAAGGACTGCATCGCCCTAAGGCAGGAGGTCGTGAACATGCTTCTCCAAGGACACCTCAAAGAATTGCTGAGTGATCGGGGGAGGAACAACTTTTCCCGGGGACGTGAGCAGCACCAGGGACCGCCGAAACCACCCTCACCAATCTGCACCATTCAACTGATCATCGGGGGTGGCGACAACGCTTCAATAAACAGTGTAAAGTTTACCACAACCCACAGGCTCAAACGCTCAATCATTCAGGAAGGGTATGACGAACTCGAAGAACGTATCATCTTCGATAAGCCAGATACCCACGGTTTGGTTTTTTCTCATTATGATGCCCTTATTATCACTTCACATATTAGATACAGATGTGAGATTCATTATGGTGATGATGGGAGCGGTGTGTGCATTATCCACCATCGAGTACTTGCACAAAATAAAACTCGAGGATAGGATAGTGCCGTAGTGCATCACGCTAACAGGTTTTAACAATGCAGTTGAACGAACGTTTGGAAAACTCACTCTCCCTGTCCTGGACGATGGCGTCACCCTGGAAACCACATTCCACGTCATGGACTAGGATATGGCATACAACTCCATAATAGGCCGACCCTCAATACACGCCATGAAGGCCATCTTCTCCAGTTTGTACCAGGTTATCAAATTCCCAAACCCATGGGGAATATTCAGCATACGAGGAGAATAATGCACTTCTCAAGAATGCTACTGCATCACCCAGGATTGTACGACTACCCAAGAAATGAAGGGTAAAGCAAAAGAGGCATAGAAATTAACATGTCCGCGGTCGAGTTGAAAACTTCATCAGAGATCCCGAAATAGTAGAAGCTGCGGAATCAACCATATAAAACCTCGACCTCGTTCACTTGATGACAATGACCACAGCAAGAAAGCCTACATCTGGCTGCAAGCTTCAAGAACCAGGTAAATTCCGTCAATTCTTAACTGCTAACACGGACTTGTTTGCTTTTAGCCCATACAGATATGCTAGTATCTCGAAGGAGATGGATACACACAAGTTGAACGTCGACCCATTCACCCCCCGGTGAGGTAGGTTAGGCGGAAGTTCAATTCCTCAATAAATGATGCAGTGCACGAGGAGGTCAAAAAATTATTGCAGAATGGCTCCATCAGGGTCAAAATACCCCCAACGGATCGCCAATGTGGTCATGGTGAAAAAGAAAATTGGGAAGTTGCGAATGTGCATAGACTTTACAGATCTAAATGAAGCATGCCCTAAAGATTCATTCCCATTACCTCATATCGACTAGCTCATTGATGCAACGACCGAGCTTGAACTGATAAGCTTCTTAGACGCCTACTCAAGCTACAATCAGATCCTCATGGAAGAGGAGGACCGGAAGAAAACCACTTTCATCACCCATCAAGGAACGTACTGCTACAGAGTTATGCCTTCCAGACTGAAATACGCAGGGGCGACGTACCAAAGGTTGGTGACCAAAATGTTCAAGGATCAACTCGGCAAGACTATGAAAGTCTACATATACGATATGTTGGTCAATTCCAAAGGAGAGAAGATCACATCGGACACTTGAAAGAAGCCTTCGATATACTCAGGCGATAGAGAATGAAATTAAACCTCAAAAAGTATGTAGAAAAATTCTTGGATTTCCTAATATCACAACGAAGCATCGAGGTCAACCCCGACCAGATCAAAGCCATAGAAGGAATACTAGAGCACTTAACCACCAAAAAAACAGGTTTAGAGGCTGACTGGCCGTGTCGGTGCCCTGTCAAGATTCATCTCACGATCATCCGATAGATTCCACAGGTTTTTCGGCATACTCAAAAAGGACAACGACCTCCAGTGGACCTCAGAGTGTGCCCAAGCCCTGAAGGAGTTGAAAGCTTACTTGTCATCACCGTCGCTATTATCCAAACCAGAACTTGGGAAAAGTGCCTCCTCGTCTACCTCGCTGTATCCGAAGTAGCGGTGAGTGCAGTCCTGGTCCGAGAAAATAAAGGTACGCAATCTCCCATCTACTACATTAGCATACTTTTAGTCAACATCGAGACGAGGTACTCCCACCTCGAAAAATTAGCCCTGGCCTTGGTCGTAGCTTCGTGAAAGCTTAGACCCTACTTCCAGTGCCACCCCATCTCGGTAGTCACAACCTTTCCCTTGAGAAGTATTTTGCATAAGCTCGAGCCATCGGACAGGTTAGCCAAGTGGGCCATAGAATTAAGTGAGCATGATATCACATATCAACCGCGAACGACGATAAAGTCACAAGTCCTCGCCGACTTCGTCGCTGACTTCAGCGCAAAAATAATGCCCGAAGTCGAAAAAGAAGCCGCCCACGCTTCTCCACAAATGGAAGATCTATGGGTTTCGTACACCGACGACGCTTCTAACGCGTCAGGGTCCGGACTGGGACTTGTATACAAAATCCCGACGGGCAAAGTGATTCGCCAGTCTATAAGATGCCTAGACATGACTAACAATGAGGCCGAGTATGAGGCCGTGATTGCAGGATTAAGGCTAGCACTCAAGTATGGGGCGATACATGTCATACAACACTGCGACTCTCAACTCTTCGTCAACCAAGTCATAACAACTTTCCAGATCAAAGAACAAAGGTTGCAAAAATACCAGGCCGATATTTGCAAACTACTGCCCGAGTTTGACGAGTGGCAGCTTGACCAGATTCCTCGAGCAGAAAATATCAAAGCGGACGCCTCGCCAAATTAGCAGCAGCCCCTAAAAACATAACCGGAGAAAGAAACATGGTCACCCTCCTCCACTCATCGATAGATCAAATCGAGGAACTTGGGACTGACGCAACCTATTGTTACATACTTGTAGGATGGCGTACTCCCAACTAATAAAAAAGAAGCCAAGAAGCTTCAGATGCAAGCGGCCAGGTACAACATCATTCATAACGACCTATACAAGAGGACGTATGGCGGCCCCCTTGCGAAATGCTTAGGCCTAAATTAGATGCGGCGCGTCCTTGAAGAATTCCATGAAGGCCATTTTCGGCAATCGAGCTCTAGTGAGATGTCTCATATAGGCAGGTTATTACTGGCCCACTATGAAAAAAGAGGCCGCAAACTTCGTGAAAGAATTCAAGCAATGCCAAAAATACGCCCCGATGATCCATAAAGCAGGAGAGCGCCTCCACTCGGTCACTTCCCTTTGGCTGTTCATCAATTGGGGAGTGGACATCGTCGGCCCGCTCCCTGCGGTGCGACATAAGGTACGATTTCTTTTAGTTTTAACCGACTATTTTTCTATATGGGTAGAAGCAGGAGCATTTGCCGAGATACGCGAACAGGAAGTGATCGCCTTTATATGAAAAAATATCATGTGCCGCTTCGGCCTCCCCAAAGAGATCAGTAGCGACAACAAACCCCAATTTACAGGAAAAAAGGTCGCCGAATTTTTTGAGAAATGGCATAAGAGAATAGTCTCAACACTGTATCACCCGATGGGAAACGGGCAAGCAGAATCCTCCAATAAATCAATACTGAACATCATGAAGAAAAAGCTTGAGGACGCCAAGGGACTATAGCCGGAGTTACTACCAGAAGTGCTTTGAGCCTATCGAACAACGCCAAAGACGAGCACAGGAGAGACGCCCTACTCATTAGTCTATGGGACTAATGCGGTAATACCAATCGAAGTCGGAGAGCCCAGTTTGAGGTATTCCTATGAAAGCGGGCCGAGGAATGATGAAACAGAAGGCAAGAGCTCGACGAAGCCGAAGAACATAGATATATGGCCTACATATGGATGATCGCCCAAAAATAACAGGCAGAACACTATTATAATAAAACAACCAAGATCACACCACTCAAAGTCGGGGACTACATGCTCAAAGGCAAAATACAAGCAAGCAAAGACCCGCGGGAAGGCAAAGTAGGAAAAAATTGGGATGGCCCAAACAAAATCGCGGCAACAACAAACAAGGGGTCATTCCAACTAGAAAAGATGGAAGGAAAACTACTACCAAACAACTGGAATGTCACCTACCTCAAGTACATCAATTTTGAGGAAAAGCGTTCTTCAAGTCGTACTCTATTTTCTCTCACTTGAGTTATGTCCCAATGGGTTTTCTCAAGAAGGTTTTTAACGAGGCGACAAGGGGTACGCTTCAAGTTAATGTACAAACGGAAGAAGGCACTGGACAAACAGTTCATTGCCCAACCTCTCAACACTTCTCCAGGTCACCCAAAGAAGGGACTAGATAGACTGGGACAGGAATGCCGGCCCAGAAAACAATTTCTCCATCCAAGTATATGAAAAAAACGCAAATGCATGAAGTTCACCCATATTTTCGCCAGAGCAACACTTCCTTAATACCTAATCGGCCCCCGGCCATAACAAACAAAAGTGACATTCGACCTCACTCGAATTAACTCACATTCGAATTAACGAAGTGACATTCAACCTCATTGGGATTAACTCACATTCGACTTCGCTCGAATTAACTCACATTCCACCTCGTTTGAATTAAATACATATGGGTTACACTCGACCTGGTTCGAATTAACACCCACTCAGATCGCGGCCATAATTAAGCAAAAGTTACATTCGACCTTGCTCGAATTAACCAAGTATAGGTTATACTCGACCTCGTTCGGATTAACACCTAATTGGTCCTCGACCATAACAAAATAAAAGTTACATTCGACCTCGTACAAGCTAACTTACATTCGACCTCGCTCGAATTAACTCACATTCGACCTCGTTCGAATTAACTAAGTTACGTTCGACCTCGTTTCGAACTGACTAAATAAAAGTTACAATTGACCTCGTTTGAATTAACTAAGTTACGTTCAACCTCATTTCGAACTGACTGAGTACAAGTTGCATTCGACCTCGTTCGAATTAACACTACTGGCCTCCGGCCATGACCAAAACTAAATTCTGTTTCGACCTCGTTCAACACGCATAAACAATGTTTTTACGACTAAAGCGACCAAACGGAAAAACAAAAGAAAGAAGCATACAAGCCCGTACAGAAGGAAAAGAATCAGATACGAATAGCGAAAATGACATCTCATACTTCAAATATATTCTTTACAAAGGCTAGAACAGATGCCTGCAAAAGTATGTACAAAAGTTACAAGCTAAAAGAAAGAAAAACAACTACTCGCCACCTAACCCAACAGTGCCATCTCCACCCGTCTCTCCACCATCGTCGTCGCCGTCAGGATACTCATCCTTGTACCAGTCGCCCGTTCAATCCCATCCACATCTTCCTCGCCATCATTGGCCTCTGGTGTAGCAGAACATAGCCACAACCGATCCGAGCTGTATGCACCTTAGTGCGAGCATCCTCGAAGTCGGCCTCAGGAACTTTGCCCGCCGTCATCAAATCTGTAAATATATCAAGTCGGGGCTCCCGTCATCAAATCTCCCTATCGAAACTTGGAAGGTCAGAAAAAATACTCTAAGGGTGAGGCCGGCTATACCCGTTGATATGGTGGCATCGTCCAACGTCTCGAGGGTCCTTCCTTCCTCATACGAGCAAAGAGGACCCAAGGAGGGAACTACGTCCTCTGTGTTCACCAAAAGGTCCCGATCCATGAGAACCATGATGGTCCGCGAGGACCCTTCCAACCTGACTTCAACGCGAGTAAACCCCTCGCTCAACATCCGAGCCTCATCAGGATCGAGATCGGAGCCCGTCTCATAACTTTCCTCAGAAAGCCCTTACCTCTTACAACAGTTGACGAGGTGGGAACATCAACTGGCCGCGAGGACGATGGCTCATCTCGCCGAACTGTACCCATAACCTCCACGGACGATCCACCAACTCCAATGTTAGAGGGGTACGTGCTCTATAGCTTCCGCTGACAGTTAGACTTCCGTCGGAAGATTTGCATCGTCTTCAGGCAAGACGGCAGCCGGCTCGTGATCATTCCTTATAGAATCCACGGTTTGGATTGTCCAATCGCCGACGTCCATTGACCTCTTTTTACGAGTGACCAAATCCTTCTCGCTCAGTGATGACTCTTCATCTATTAAAAGAAGAAAGGGAGAGGCCGGAGTCTCTAGTACTGAGGCCATCGACGATCGAGCTGATCTAGACAAAATCGGTGGCTGAACAGAAGTGGATGGCCGGTCAGGCCTGGCCACAGTCACAATAAGGGCGGACCCCGTTGTAGTGTTCCTCTGGCGGAATGTAGGAGCAGGGGCTCCCGGCCTCCTCGAAGATCCAGATGCACTTGCCTCAGATCATGCACATTTAGTGCAGAAGTGTAGCGTGAGTACATAAACAATATGTACCATGTAAGTACCTAGTCTAACCTCGAAGAAGTAGTGACGAGGGGTCGACTTTGACACTTACTATGGGCTTACAATAAAATGTCAAAATTATAACTAAGCATGGATTACATAAATATAGCTGAAAACTCAACAACAGGAAATAATAAGCAATCCTTTCACTAATAATAAACCCCTAATTTGTTTCCATCATTTAACAATTTATATCTCAAGAGAATGAAGCAATATCAATTATAATTTGTTCCAGAGATTTATTACGCGTAATTCATACCGAGGTCATACGGCCCGATCCAACATAAAGTATTTAAACTCTGCATTGCCAAGGGTCGAACTGCGCGAACCATAAATGCATCTATCTGCTACTGAGGCGTTTGGCCCGCTCCTCAAAAGAGAACATACTTTATAACAACCGATTTAGGATTTATTAAGAGGCTAATACTTAAAGAAACACCAATTCTCAATAACAGTCAAGTGGCCCATCCAAAATTCAGGTAAATGAAATTTAACCTTTTACCATTCCTTTATCAAGTTCCAATATGATTTAAGCAATTAAGTTAACAAGTAGGGAGCGAATATCGTAAATATAGCATGGTATGGGTCCAAGATTTCCCGGACATAAGCATAATTAGTAGCTACGTATGGACTCTCGTCACTTCGTGCGTACGTAGACAACACAAGTAGAAGCACATATTAATCAATTCACCTATGGGGTTAATTCCCTCTTACGAGGTTAGAAAAGAGACTTACCTCGTCTCAAAAGCTTACATTTCGGCCCCAAATTCACTCTAAAGCCTCAACTCCGTGCCGAACAATCCAAAACTAGCCAAATGGTATATAAATTAATCAATACATGTTCAAAAGTTCATATTCCAACTATTAAAGTGATTACCTAACCGCAAATGTAGGATTCCTAAAATTCACCCCCGGGCCCACTTGCCCGAGTTCCAAAAATTTTCTAAGAAAGTTGTTATCTATAACCTCATGAACTCAAATATATAATTTTCACTAAATTCCATAACCAATTTCGTGGCTAAATCCCATTTTTATAAAAAATCTAGGTTTTTCATCTAAACCCTAAATTCCACAAATTTACATTTTAATATCTACCCATTATATATGTATTAAACTCACATTAGGTTGGAATTACTTACCCTGAATAGCTAGGTTGAAATCCCACTTTTTGAAGCTCTAAAATTGCCCAAGTATGTGAAAAATGAGAGGAAAAAGTCCTAAGTCCCGTTTTAAAACATTCTGCCCAGGCCTGACCCTTCATCGCGAACGCGATAAAGTCTACGCATTCGCGAAGGCAAAACTGAAGAACCCATAAAACTCCTTCTTTGAAATCGCGAAAGGAGTCTCGCGAACGTGATGCACTGGGTCGACTCCCTATCGCGAACGCGTGCCTTACCTCGTGATCGCGTAAGGCAACTAGTTTGTCCAGGCCCAGGCCCCTGACCCTTCGCGAACGCGATAGGTCTTCCGCGAACACGTAGACCACTGGCCCAAGCCTCCGCGAACACGGCCTTGACTTCGCGAGCGAAGAACAAAACCTACCCAATCCAAATCCCTTCATCGCGAACGCGAAGGTCCTTCCGCTTTCGCGAAGAAGGAAACCAGAACTAGAAAATCTGGTTTCTTCCACTTGGCTCCGGCTGGTCCGAAACACACCCAAGCCTCCCGCGACCCCGTCCAATTACACCAACAAGTTGATAAACATAATACGGACTTGCTCGAACTCTCAAAATGCGTAAAACATCAACAAAATCAAGAATCACACCCCAAAACCAAATTGAATCATGTTATGAGCCTCAAGATTCCAAATTGCTCCGAACGCGTCCAATCATACTTAAACTATTCGGAATGACATCAAATTTTTTCATAGAAGTCTTAAATGACATTACGGAACTATTCCTAGTCTCGGAATACCATTTGGACCTCGATATCACCAAAACCTTCTCCAAACCAAATTTAAAGAACTTCAAAAACTATCAAAGAGCCAACTTTCACTATTTGGCACCAAAACGCTCCCGGGTCATTCAAACCCCGATCCAGACATACGCCTAAGTCTGAAATCATCATACGAACCTATTGGAATCAAATACCGATTCCGAGGTCGTTTGCTCAAAATATTGACCGAAGTCAAACTTAGCCTTTTTTAGCCAACCTTAAGGAACCAAGTGTTCCGATTTCAACTGAACTCTTCCAAATCTCGAACTAACCATCCCCGCAAGTCATAAACAGTAAAATCACGTACGGGGAGTCTTATTTAAGGGAATGGGGTTCTAGAAAGAAAAATGACCAGTCGGGTAGTTACATTCTCCACCTCTTAAACAAACGTTCATCCTCGAACGAGTCTAGAATCATACCTAGAGTGCTGAATAAGTGTGGATATCTACTCCGCATGTCCTCCTCGGACTCCCAGGTCGCCTCCTTGGCTGGTTGGCCCCTCCACTAAACCTTTACCACGGAAATCCTCTTGGATCTCAACTGGCGAACCTGCCTGTCAACAATGGCAACTAGCTCTTCCTCATAACCCAGGCTCTCATCTAACTGAATCGTGCTGAAGTCTAACACATGTGACAAGTTGACATGATACCTCCGGAGCATACACACGAGGAAAACCGAATGAACTCCTGATAGACTAGGAGGCAAAGCAAGCTCAAAAGCTACCTCTCCAACTTGTCTCAACACCTCAAATGGGCCTATAGACCTTGGGATCAACTTGCCCTTCTTCCCGAACCTCATAATCCCCTTCATCGGCGAGACTTTCAAGAGAACCTTCTCGCCTACCATAAATGATACATTGCGCGCCTTCTGATCCACGTAACTCTTTTGTCTGGACTCTGCTGTGCGAAGTCACTCCTGAATCAACTTTACCGTTTCCAAGGCATCCTTCACCAAGTCAGCACCATATAATTTAGCCTCGCCGGGCTCAAACCACCCGATGGGAGAACGACATCACCGGCCATATAAAGCCTCAAATAGAGCCATCTCGATGCTGGACTGATAACTGTTATTGTAAGCAAACTCGGCCAAAGGCAAGAATCAATCCCAATGCCCTCCAAAGTCAATCACACATGCTCTGAGCATGTCCTCCAAGATCTGAACTGTCCCCTTCGTCTGCCCGTCGGTTTGTGGATAAAATGCTGTGCTGAGCTCTACACGGGTCCCTAACTTACTCTATACTGCTCTCTAGAAATGCGAGTGAACTGAGGGCCTCTATCTGAGACTGATATGATCGAAACAGGAACACCATGCAACCGAACTATCTCTTGAATATAGATCTGGGCCAACCTCTCTGAAGTATACATAGTCACAACTGGAATGAAGTGTGCCGACTTGGTCAATCTGTCGACAATGACCCAAACTGCATCAAACTTTCACAAGGTCCGCGGTAACCATACTACAAAGTCCATATTAATGCGCTCACATTTTCACTCCGGTATAGTCATTTTCTGGAGTAGGCCACTTGGCCTCTGGTGCTCATACTTAGCCTGCTAGAAATTTAGGCACCTAGCTACATACTCAACTATGTCTTTGTTCATCCGTCGCCGCCAATAATGTTGCCTCAGGTTGAGATACATCTTCGTAGCACCTGGATGAGTGGAATTTGAGAACTGTGTGCCTCCTCTAGAATACTACCCCTCAAACCATCGCCATTAGGAACACATACATGACCCTAGAGTCACAGAACACCATCCTCGCCGATAGTAACCTCCTCGGCACCACCCTGTAGTACTGTCTCTCTGAGAACCAACAAGTGCGGATCATCAAGTTGTCGAGCCTTGATCTGCTCCAATAGTGAAGACTGGGCAACGACATATGCAAGAACTCGACTGGGCTTTAAAATATCCAACCTCACAAGTTTGTTAGCCAAGGACTGAATGTCCAAAGCTAGTGGCCTCTCATATGCTAAAATGATTGCGAAGCTACCCATACTCTCTGCCTTTCTGCTCAAGGCATCCGCAACTGCATTCGCCTTTCCCGGATTATAAAGAGTGGTGATTTCAAAATCCTTCATTAACTCAAGTCATCTGTGCTACCTAAAATTGAGATCCCTTTGCTTGAACAAATGCTGTAAGCTGCGATGATCAGTGTAAACCTCACAGGACACCCCATAAAGATAATGCCTCCAAATCTTAAGAGCATGAACAATCGCGGCCAACTCCAAATCGTGCACAGGGTAATTCTTCTCATGTATCTTCAGTTGACGTGAAACATATGCAATAACTCGCCCCTCCTGCATCAATACACAACCCAAACTGACGCGTAAAGCGTCGCAATACACAGTATACATCCCCGAACCGAAGGCAACATTAGAACTGGTGATGTAGTCAAAGCTGTCTTGAGCTTCTGGAAGCTCGCCTCACAATCATCGGACCAACGGAACAAAGCACCCTTCTGGGTCAGTCTAGTTAAAGGTGCTGCAATAGATGAGAAGACCTCCACAAACCGGCAATAATAACCAGATAACCCTAAGAAACTCCTAATCTCAGTCGCCGAAGTGGGATGATGCCAACTCTGAACTGCCTCAATCTTCTTGGGATCCACCTTAATACCCTCGACTAATACAACATGCCCCAAGAATGCTACAAAATCTAGCCAAAACTCACACTTGGAGAGCTTAGCATATTGCTTATGTTCCCGCAATGTCTGAAGCACCAATCTCAAATGTTTCGCGTGCTCCTCCACGCTACACGAGTAGATCAAAATGTCATCAATGAAGACAATGGCAAACGAATCAATGTATGGCATGAACACCCTGTTCACCAAATCCATAAACACCACTGGGGCATTAGTCAAGCCGATGGACATCACTATAAACTCATAATGGCCATATCTAGTATAGAAAGCAGTCTTTGGAACATCCGAGTCCCGAATCTTCAACTGTCCCAATCTCAAGTCGATCTTAGAGAACACCCTAGCACCATGTAATCAAACAAATCATCAATACGCGACAACAAGTACTTGTTCTTAATGGTAACTTTATTCAATTGGCGGTAACCAATGCACATCCGCGTAGTCCCATATTTCTTCTTCACAAATAACACTGGTGCACCCCAAGGTGATACACTTGGTCTGGCGAACCCCTTTGCCAGCAACTCCTCAAGCTGCTCCTTTAACTCCTTCAACTCTTTCGGAGCCATATGGTACGGTGGGATAGATATAGGCTGAGTACCTGGAGCCAAGTCAATACAGAAATCGATATCACGATCTGGTGGCATGCCTGGAAGATCAGAAGGAATTACATTGGAAAACTCTCGGACTACTGGTACTGAATCAATCGCCGAAGTCTCTGCGGTAGTATCCTGAACATAAGCTAGATAAGCCAAACAACTCTTCTCAACCATATGTTGAGCCTTCAGAAATAGATAACCCGACTAGATGCACTAACAGATGAACCCTTCCACTCCAATCTAGGCAACTCTGGCATCGCTAAGGTAACAGTCTTGGCATGGCAATCAAGGATGGCGTGGTATGGAGATAACCAGTCCATGCCTAGGATGACCTCAAAGTCGGTCATATCAAGCAACAGAAGATCCTCTCTAGTCTCATAACCGCAGAATGTGACAACACATGAACAATAGATCCGATCCACAACAACAGAATCGCCCACAGGAATGGACATATAAACAGGAGTGCCCAAGGACTCACGAGGAACATCCAGGAAATGAAAAAACAGAGATGACACACATGAATAGGTAACCCTAGATCAAATAATACCGAAGCATCCCTATCGCAGACAGAAATAATACCTGTGATCACGACATCTGAGGCCACTGCATCTGGTCTGGCCGGAAAGGCATAGAACCTAACTGGAGTGCCGACTGACCGGCCTCCGCCTGACTGAACAGTAGCTGGATGACCTCCCCTTACCAGGCCTCCACCTCTAGGACGGCCACTACTCGCCTGCCCTCCACCTCTAGGTAGTCGGATGGCTGGTGCTGTAATCATTAGCTGATGGCCCTGCTATACTGCCTTGCCCCGAAGCCTGAGGCAGAACCTTCGCACATGACTGAGATCCCTGCACTCGAAACAACCTCTCGGTATGGTGATCTGCTGACCTAAATTCTGACCCTGAAGGCCTGAATACCCAGTGGAAGAACCCTGAATAGCTGGTGGGCGATAAGAACTCTCTGGCATGGCACTGAAATAAGGTCGAACTGGAGCACCCCGAGGAGGCGGCGGTGCTGGATATGTGGGCTTGCTAGGTTGACCTCTCCCGAACTAACCCCTGCCTCCCGTCGGGGCACCTCTAAACTCTCCAAAATAACGGACCCGCTTGTCCCGCTGCATCTTCTCTCTACCTCTCTAACGGTAACCCTCAATCCTCCGAGCTATCTCCACTACTAGCTAATAAGAAGTCCCCATCTCAACCTCTCGGGCCATAGTGGCCTGAATACCTGAGTGCAACCCTGCAAAAGACCTCCGCACTCTCTCCGCGTCAGTAGGAAGTATCATAAGTGCATGTCGAGACAACTCAGAGAACCTCGCCTCATAATCGGTCATTGACATCTGACTCTGTTGGAGATGCTCAAACTGAAACCGCAATTCTACCCTCTGGGAGGGTGGAGTATACCTATCCAAGAAAAGGCGTGTAAACTGATCCCAAGTCATGGGAGGCGAACCTTCTGCTCTGCCAAGAAGATGAGACTGCCACCAGCCACGGGCCCTGCCCTCCAGTTGGAAAGTAGTGAAATCCACCCCATGGGACCCCAATATCCTCATGTTGTGCAGTATGTCCCTGCACCTATCAATGACGTCCTTGGGATCCTCATGTCGCTCACCCCCAAAGACAGGAGGGTGAAGCTTGGTCCATCTATTTAATAGCTTTTGTGGCTCGCCGGTCACAGCTGGTCTAGGCTCAGGTACAACTGCTACAACTGGTTGGGATCCGCCCACGGGTATTGTACCCGAGGTTTGATATACGATAGCTTCTTGTCCAGGAGCCTGAGTAGTAGGGGTCTGTGCTCGCCGTCCCACCTGAGATGTGGCTGGGTCTGTTGGAAATAAACCAGCATGGGTCATAAAATCCATGAACTGTAGCATACAACCCATAACCTCCTGGAAGCCCGGTGCTGGCATGAAATCTACCGGGGCTGGCTCTGCTGCAGGCACCTTGCTCTACTCCTCAATAATAGGATACTTTATTGGATCCATTGGTGGTATAGCTGGGGCAACTCTGGGATGTCCTCGTCCCCTACCTCGGGCTGGTGCCCTCCCCGAGCCTCTACCTCGGCCTCTAGCATCAGGGTGAGCAGCTCCTCCCGGGTCTGGAACATCTGCCGTGCGCGTTCTCACCATATGTGAGAGAATAAGAGAAGGACAGTTAGTATAACATCAACTATACGATAAGAGATGAAGAAAAAGTAGTTTCCTAACACCCTATGGCTTCTCGAAGATAAGTACAAACGTCGCCGCACCGATCTGCATGACTCTATTAGGCCTGCTGATAATTTGCGAGACCTACGTGAACCTAGTGCTCTGATATCATGTTGTCACAACCCAATTTCTCCTATAGGCCGTGATGGCGCCCAACGTTACCACTAGGCAAGCCTACAGTGAACTAACTCTGTGATCCTTTCTTATAAAGATTTAAAATAGTTGATTTTTAGTTTGTACATAAATAAAAAGTAAGAATTTAATAAAAATGAGAGATCAAGATTTTTAAAGCAAGTGTAATAAGCATAATAACCCAAAACCATCAAGTGTCTATTAGCATGAACCACCAAAACTTGGTGTCACAAGTGTATGAGCAACTAGTAGAATATACAAAAGGATACTAGTCTACTATCTAAATTGAAATAGACAGAGAAATGCAAGCAAAAAGAAGACTCCGACTGCTGTAGAACGGGCTTCGAAGGGCAGCTTACCGCGAAGTCTCGGGAATCAGGGATGCGCGCCGGGCTGATATCCAGATGCACCTACCTCAGATCCTGCACATTTAGTGCAGCAGTGTAGCGTGAGTACATAAACAACATGTACCCAGTAAGTATCCGGTCTAACCTTAAAGAATTAGTGACGAGAGGTCGACTTTGACACTTACTATGCGCTAACAATAAAATGTCGTATGACCCGATCCAACATAAAGTATTTAAACTGTGCACTGCCGAGGGTCGAACGGCGCGAATCACAGATGCATCTATCTGCTATCGAGGCATTCGGCCCACTCCACAAAAGAGAACATACTTTATAACAGCCGATTTAGGATTTATTAAGAGGCTAGTATTTAAAGAAATACCAATTCTCAATAATAGTCAAGTGGCCCATCCAAAAATTCAAGTAAATGAAATTTAACCTTTTAGCATTCCTTTATCAAGTTCCAACATGATTTCAGTAATTAAGTTAACAAGTAGGGAGCAAACATCGTAAATATAGCATGGTATGGGTCCTAAACTATCCGGACATATGCGTAATTAGTAGCTACGTATGGACTCTCGTCACCTCGTGCGTACGTAGCCCCCACAAGTAGAAGCACGTATTAATCAATTCCCCTATGGGGTTAATTCCCTCTTAGAAGGTTAGAAAAAAGACTTACCTCGTCTCAAAAGCTTACTTTCCGGCCCCAAATTAACTCTAAAGCCTCAACTCGGCGCCGAACAATCCAAAACTAGCCAAATGGTATATAAATTAATCAATACATGTTCAAAAGTTCATATTCCAACTATTAAAGTGATTACCAAACCCCAAATGTAGGACTCCTTAAATTCACCCACGGGCCCGGATTCCGATTTTTTTTGAAAAGAGTTGTTACCCATAATCTCATGAACTCAAATATATGATTTTCACTAAATTCCATAACCAATTTCATGGTTAAGTCCCATTTTTATCAAGAACCTAGGTTTTTAGTCTAACCCATAAATTCCACAAATTTACATGTTAAAATCTACCCATAATCTATGTATTAAACTTGCATTAGGTAGGAATTACTTACCCTCAATAGCTAGGTTGAAATCTCCCTTTTTGAAGCTCCAAAATCGCCCGAGTGTGAAAAATGAGAGGAAAAAGGCCTAAGTCCCGTTTTAAAACATTCTGCCCATGCATGACCCTTCATTGCGAACGCGATAAAGCCTACACGTTTGCGAAGGCAAAACTGAAGAACCCATAAAATTCCTTCTTCATGATCGCGAAAGGAACGCGATGCACTGGGTCGACTTCCTACCGCGAACGCATGCCTTACCTCGCAATCGCGTAAGGCAACTGGGTTGCCCAGACCCAGGCCCCTCAACCCTGCGAACGCGATAGGCCTTCCGTGAATGCGTAGACCACTGGCCCCAAGCCGCCCCAAAAGCGGCCTTGACTTCGCGAACGCAAAGCACAAAACCCACCCATTCCAAATCCCTTCATCGCGAACGCGAAGGTCCGGCGTTCGCGAAGAAGTAAACCAGAACTGGAAAATCTGGTTTCTTCCACTGGCTTTGGGTGGTCCGAAACACACCCGAGCACCCTCGAGATCCCATCCAATTACACCAACAAGTCTATAAATATAATACAGACCTGCTCAAACTCTTGAAATGCGTAAAACAACAACAAAACCACGAATCACACCCCAAAATCAAATTGAATCAAGTTATGAACCTCAAGTTTCCAAATCTCTCCGAACGCGTCGAATCATACTCAAACTACTCGTAATGACACCAAATTTTGCGTAGAAGTCTTAAATGACATTACAAAACTATTTTCGGTCCCGGAGTCCCATTTGGACCTCGATATCACCAAAACCTACTCCAAATCAAATTTAAAGAACTTCAAAAACCTTCAAAGAGCCAACTTTCACAATTTGGCGCCGAAACGCTCCCGGGTCATCCAAAACCCGATCCCAAAATATGCCCAAGTCCAAAATCATCATATAAATCTATTGGAAACGTCAAATCCTAATTTCGAGGTTGTTTGCTTAAAACATTGACCGAAGTCAAACTTAGCCTTTTTAGCTAACCTTAAGGAACCAAGTGTTCCGATTTCAACCCGAACTCTTCTAAATCTCGAACTAACCTTCCCCGCAAGTCATAAAGTAGTAAATCCGTACGGGGAGCCTTATTTAAGGGAACATGGTTCTAGAAAGCAAAACGACCGGTCGGGTCGTTACAAAGAGGGGGTGTGTCCTCGGTTACACGAAGAGAAGACGAAATATTAATACAACGGAAATTAGAGGTAACGCGTAGTACAAATGGAAAGAGAGAGAAGGGGGGGGGGGTAAGATGCTTACGGGCGTAGTTCTAAACCTCGGGGAACCCGTCCGCATTAACCACTATGTCCTCAGTCTTGACATAGAAATAATTGAGCTAAAACTGGCGATTTTCCTTGTCATCCATCTTCACCACTAAACACTTGCTGCCCTAGTAGCGAAGATGTAGCATCGTCCCCCTGTAAAATCTAGGGGCGAAGAGGTGCATCTGGTGGTAAACGGTCACCTCGACCTCGGCCAATTTTGCATACATTGAAATCATGCGGATGAGTTTATAGATGTAGGGAGAACGTTGGGCCGAGTAGACGCGGTAATGGGGGCAGAAATCCTTGGCCAAGAGGGAGATATGGAAGGAATAACCGACATGGAAAGGGTACGTGTAGAAAGCGCAATACCCAAGGCGGTGTAGTTGCACCACGTCACACCCTGCAGGAACTAGGTCTATATGAGCCGGAATTTTGAATTTCTCCTTAAATTCGAAAAGGCCCACCTCTTTCATCAACGACTCTGAGATCTCAGGGTCGTCCTTAGGAATCTTCAAGAAGTCATATCTATCTTTCTCACTATGGGATATTATTTCCTCCACTGTAGGGAATCTATCATCCTCAACAACAATGTCAACCCCAGCGTCATGGGGAGGCATACGCGTTTCCAAGGGAACAGGGTCAGGTACCCCCAGAACTGGAAGAGACGTTAACCATCTTTGTTTATGAATAAAGGTGGAGTAAACACAAAAGAGTCTTGAGTAGCAGGAGTCATCAATTAGCGAAACCAAAAAAAATAGAAGTAAGATCAAATGAACAAGGATTCTGAATGAAGAAAGAAGAAGAAGGTATGAAGGTCCAATACTCAGGTTGCAAAGAATAAGGCAAAGGAGTTTGTATCCCTATTTATAAGAGTTCAGGCATCAATATCGAGAAAGCAAATTGTCGTTTCCTAGCTCAGTAATCGATGCGGAAGAGGCACATGAAATGACGCAAGGTATTGGGAAAACGCATAATAATGACGCACGATGACATGACATCAATGTGAAACGACGTGAGCTCAGTTTGCGGCTCACGGAAGGCCACGTTTCCAACCCTTCTAAAATGCTACTGCTCGACTGCTCGTCTAAACTTCTTAACCATAACTAATAGAGTCCGTTCATCGAGGTCGTCCAGAGTTGACATCAATAAGCGAAGGGACTAACTATATAGGTCAAAATTTGCCTCGAAGGGATTTAGCATGAAGTGGTATTATGAAAAATAATGTGACCGAGGTCGAGTACTAAACTGTGAGGCTCATGGCCGGGAGGTCAACAATTGGCCTAGGTCAAGTATCAAGGACAGTATTAATGATTATTTTTTGTAATAGGATATTTAAGAGAATATTCCATTGAATATTCTCTGTACTTGTACTTTTAGGGTTGACTAAGGATATGTCCCATATAAATAGAAAAAGAGATAAGGGAAAGGGCATGTAATATTTATTTGATAAGAAAACTTTTTGAGAAGAAGACTCTCTCTCAAGAAAGGATACAAATATTGCCTTTTCAATAAGATTCTATCATCCATTATTCAATATTTTTCCATCGGATTCGAGAATGGGATCCAATATTCTAGGATTTGTCTGTCATTCATCACTGTCAGAAAGAAGAATCATCCACCTCATTCAATATTGGGTGAATCATTCTCTTTATTTACATTAATACCATTTATTGTTATTTACTACTTGATATTCTTCTATCATTACTCAAACCGTTTGGAATGTTAAATGCACACTGCATTTAATCCCCCAGGACCCAACTGACACTATTTTATGTTATTTGTGCTAACTAGTTATAAATATAGGGATATTATCATTAACTAGGTTTAACCCCTTGTTATATAAAAATAATTAGTTTAACAAGATTTACACTTTTTGGTCAAACAAAACTATTGCATTGCATTTCTCCCAAAGTTCATGTAACGACGGATCAAAGTTATACTTGGTACATCGTCCATCAATAAACCCTAGTTTACTCTTACCAATCAATCCTATTTTTATAGTTCTACTCCATAATGCATAGTTCTCAGTTCCAGTAAGTTGAATTGAAATCAAGGAGCTACTTGGAGTGTCACATGACTGTAAGAACAGAGGGTGATGATGATCGATAGTTGATGTAGTTGTTCCTGTGCTGGTTCCAGCTGAAACTTCTTCTCCAATTGCCATAGCTATAAATTCAAGTAATCTAAGTCTTCGATTTCACAACTGACAGAATCTATAGTCGTAAATTGCAAAAATTAGAAAACCCTAGCTTAATCAATCTCGAAAATCACAATCGATCTACAACAAAACTTTGTTGGAAGAACTAGGGAATGATAATTGCAGCGAACAAGCATCTATTTCCCCTACTCTTATACCATATTGAAGATTTGAGAGAAGCTCAGTGAAGATGAAGAAGAAAGGAAATGTACGAGAAGGTTCTAGAGGGTGTTCTCCATTTGAGAGAAATCTGAGCTATGTTATTGCAAATCTTAAGAGTACAATGAGCTAATCACCTGTATATATAAACTCTACAATTAGCAAATAATCTACAGCTGTATCTACGCTTTATACTAGCCAATCCGATAATAAGTTATAACTAACTAACAACCTACTTAACAGACTTAATCTCCTCTCACGTGACTGGCACATGATCGTTCCACTCTTCAAGATTAACTAATACAATCGAAGAATTGAGATATGATTTATCTTCTTTCATAAAGAAAGGAAGAAAACAAGAATAGGAAAAGAAGTTAAGAAGTTGAGAAAGAAAATTTGACGATGATGATAAATATAGAGATGGATCTTGAATTGAATTGGAGATTGAAGGCAATAACATGCTTCAAAGTTTTAGAGATGAGCCAAGGAACGACATCCGACCGACTACTGTCATAATTGGCATTTGTTGCGTTTTGAGTCGTTCTAATTAATACTTTTAGAATATTTAGCAAAGCTTATTAGAAAAAATATTTTATTTCAAAATTGAGGTATTCGGTCAAGTTTTTAATAGGAAAAAAGAAGCTATCTTTTAGAAGCTGAAAAAATAATTTCTCCCCAAAAGCAAAAGCAAAAACTATTTTTAATCTTTTCCTTGGCAAAAATATCATTAATATAAAATTATATATACCTGTATTGGTGGTGAAATGGCATTACATGTGGAATATTGGAATGATGACATAGCACGACACGTGGAACAGTGATATAGCAACAAGTGGCATTCTCAATTGATAAAACTAATTGAGAAAAGAAGGCACAGGGAGAAACGCCCACGAGACGGTACGGAGAAGAGAACCGTGCCTAACATTTGATATTGAATAGACAAGAACGGAATGAATAAAAACAAAAAGAAGGAAAGGTACACGAACCGAAAGTAAATAAGGAAGGAGAATCAGAATAGTAATAGGGTATTTATAGAAATAAATACGCCAGTTATAGATATCCGAGATAATTGGCAATCAATATTACCGCCCATAATAAACCCAAATTATGTGGTAAAAACCGTTACAATTGTACATTCCTATATAAGGGCACAAAATTTTATTTGTAAGGACAGATCTCAAGCAGTATTGAAATATACTCTTTACTTTTCTGCCTTCTCGAAATTCTATGTCTTGATTTTACAATTTGACCATCAATTAGTTCCTTTGCCATTCATATTATTTTCCGTAAATATCATCATGAAAGTGAAGTAAAACTTGGTTATCAGTAACCTATTTTCTTCTAAATTTAGATTTTGATCAAGAAACATATTTTTTTGTTAAAAAAATTGATTTCGTCGCCGAAAAACTAATAATCTTTTCACTTTCCAAATTCTCTTTCTGACAACTAATCATGTCAACTGTAAACGAAAATAACTAGCTAAATCCACAGGAGGGAGGAACTCCATCCATCCCTTCACCACAAGAAATTCTCGACAGTCCCGAGAGGGGACACCTGAAAGATCAACATCACACACGAATGATGATCAAGGGGACGAGCAGATTGTCGAACAACATGCTTTAAAATAATTAATCGCAGAACACGTGAAGAGCGCTCTTCAAGATTTTGTTAGGGGATTTCCAACTGCGCCACCAACTCCTCCTCCAAACAATACCGCAACCATAGAAAACTCACGCTCGGGGCTTGCCAATTCAAGAAGTGAAGGAACTCCCAGTGAATCTCGTGATGGAAGGTCAGGTACACCAAATAATTATGATTTACAAAGTTTGGTACTAACTTTGCAGAAACAACTGAAAGAACAAAATGATCGCATAGAACATATAGCTGGCGTACCACCCGTGATTAAAGGAGTAGATATTGATAAATATTCACAACAGCCCTGGAAGCCAAGTGCAACACCTTTACCGATTCCTAAGAAGTTTAAAAGGCCTGATATTCCAAAATATTATGGAATAACTGACCCGCGAGATCACGTAACCGCATATACAACTAGCGTGAAAGGGAACGATTTAACCAAGCAAGAAATTGAATCAGTTTTTGTCAAAAGAATTTGGTGAAATATTCACGAAAGGAGCATTAACGTGGTATTCTCTCTTACCTGAAAACTCTATTGATTCTTTTGTGAGCTTGCAGATTCATTTATAAATGCACATTCGGGGGCTCAAAAAGTTAAAAAAGGGATGGAAGACATCTTTAAAGTAAAACAAGGAAACACAGAACTACTCAGAGAGTTTGTGGATAGATTCCAACAAGCAAGATGCTCAGAATTAGAAAAAGGACCGGGAAAAACATGTACAAGCCTTATATTTGTCCTGTAGGTCGAGATTCTCGGTCCAAATAAGAAAAATTACGATATGAATCAAGTCAAGGCAAAAAGATGTAGGTTCCTCATCTAGATTCAGAAAGGAACGGGATACGCGAGGAGACAATTCCAACACACATGCGAGAATCGGAGACTACAGCTTTAATGTCAGTATCTCCGAGTTGGTGGCTTTTTTAAGAGGTATGGGAGATAAGATATGACGGCCTAAAGAAATGAGGTCAGGCCCGAGTAAGAGAAATCTAGATTACTGGTGTGAATTTGACAACGATCACAGCCATAGAAAAACCCCCATCTCCAAAAAGAACAGTCAACGTAATAACCAAGGGAGATGAGGTCAATGGTGTGACTATAAATCAGTAAAGAAGACCTCAAAAGTCACACTCACTCATGGGAATCGAATACGTCACACCTTGGAAGGAGACCGTATAACATTTGATGATGAAGATGCGGATGGCTTGATGATTCCTCACAATGACGCACTGCTAAAATCCTTACTTGTACATGATATTAACGTAAAGCAAGTTTTAATTGACCCTGGTAGCTCCATGAATATCATTCTACTAAGAGTGGTGGATGAGATGCAAGTTAACGACAAGGTGATACCAAAGGCACTGATTCTGTCTGGGTTTGATAATTCAAGTGTTGTCACGAAATGAGAAATAGTGCTAGCTACTTTTGCAGAATGATTTATAAAGGATACAAAGTTTCAAGTGATAGATGTAGACATGGCTTATAATATAATCCTGGGAAGACCCTGGATTCACGATATAGATGTTGTACCATCCACATTGCATCAAGTTATCAAATTTTCTTCACAGTGGGGGATTCGTCAAATCCGTGGAGATCAACAAGCTTCGAGGAGTATCAATTCAGTAGTTGCTTCCAGCACAGTAAATGAGGTGGAAGGCAAGAAATAGCAGTTACAGAGTTCAGTTGAGGATGTTGCAATACAAAACCTCAATTGAAGATATTCCAGCACAAGCTGACATTGATTCGAGACCCGATGTTATACAACAGCCAGAAGAAAACGAAAATATTAAGACAAATACCGAAGAACTCGAAACGGTGGTGCTAGTCAAACACTAGCCGGACAAAAAAGTTTACATCGGTGTAAATCTGAGCATAGAAATAAAAGGTAAGTTAATTGAATTTTTAAAAAGCTAACTCAGATTGCTTTGCTTGGTCGCTTTCAGATATGACAGGTATAAGGACCCATCATATCCACCTGTCAAGAAGAAGAAAAGGAAGCAGGAATCCTTCAAAAATCAGGTGATCCAGGATGAGGTACAAAAACTTTTAAAAATTGGGTCAATACGGGAGGTAAAATATCCTAACTGGCTAGCTAATATTGTAGTAGTACCAAAAAAGAATGGGAAATGACGAGTTTGTGTAGATTATACTGACTTAAATAAAGTTGGTCCTAAAGATTCTTTCCCTTTGCCGCACATAGATTAACTAATTGATTCTACTGCAGGACATGAGTTGTTAAGTTTTGTAGATGCATATTCAGGATATAACCAGATAAAGATGGACCGCATAGATGAAGAAAAAACTTCCTTTATCACAGACAGGGGAACTTACTGTTATAAAGTCATGCCTTTTGGTCTAAAATATGCTGGAGCCACATACCAAAGATTGGTAACCAAAATGTTTCAAGAACATCTGGGAAAGACTATGAAAGTCTACACTGATGATATGCTAGTCAAATAGGCATACGTTGGAGATCATTTCCAGCATTTGACAGACACATTTCAGATTCTCCGCAAGTACAATATGAAGCTAACTCCAGAAAAATGTGCTTTTGAAGTATCTTCAAGTAAGTTTTTAGGTATTCTTGTTTCTAACATGGGAATTGAAATAAATCCTGCACAAATCAAAGCTATCGAGGAAATACATTATGTAATCACAAGCAAAAAGGAAGTGCAGAGATTAACAGAAAGAATAACAGCACTGGGGAGATTTATTTCAAAATCATCAGAAAAGCGTTTTAAATTCTTTTCAATATTGAATAAGCAGAATCAAATTGAATGGACTGATGAATGCTAACATGCCCTTAAGGACTTAAAATCGTATCTATCAAATCCGCCTTAGCTAGCCAAACCGAAAACGGGGAAAGGCTGCTTATCTACCTTGCTGTGTCAGAAGTGGCGGTTGTTGATACCCAATTTTGCTCTCATATTTTCTCAAATAGTATATATACTTTCAAAACATCATTTTTGCATCATTATTTAGTTAACAAATCTATACAAGCATTTCTATAATTTTTCATAATTTTTAGTGCTTTAAAATTTATTTTCTTGCATTTAAATTACTTGAATACTTATTAATTACTCCTTCAAATTATTTTGTGATTTTAATTACCTAAAATTATTAATTTGCATCTATACATGTTTTCAAATATTTTTTTTACTTCATAATTATATTGGTATTTTTAAGTTATTTGCACAATCTTGCAATAATAGCCGAAATTTTATAATTTTATTGCATTTGTCATTTGATTCAAAGTAAAAATAATATTGTCACGACCCAAACCGATGGGCTGCGATGGGTACCCGGTGCCCTTACTCAACCAAGTACCAACGAAAAGTATCTTTATCATTACATCAACATGGGTAAATCGGCTAGAAGGGCCGTATGCGGTAACAAGAATAAAACATGAGAGAATACTCGACATAAAATGACCCAACCTGATATACTGACTTATAAATATGACGTACGGGCCTATAAGGCTAAAATAATCACTCGTACACTGAACATAGGCCCACAAGGCCATACAATCTTTCATATCTATCACATATGTCTACAAGCATCTAAGAGGACAAACATCATAAGGCCGGGACAGGGCCCCGACATACCAATCAATACATGTCTAAATCATACTAACCAAATAAGCAGCTCCGGAGGAAATGGAGCGCACCAACATCTTCCACTGAGCTGATAGCCTACTTGGAGGACTCTCAACCTGTCTATCGGGACCTGCGGGCATAAAATGCAGCTTCCCCAGGCAAAAGGGATGTTAGTACAAATAATGTACCGAGTATGTAAGGAATGAAAATCAGTAAATAATAGACATGAGAGAAACATGGAGTAAAAGACTCAACATGTATATCCGAAAAGCTCTGTGAATCACTTAATATTATAATGTCATGCATATGCGTATAAATGTCATACCATGACTGGGTATATGCGTTCATAACATCATCAAGCCTCTGAGGGTATCCCATCATATCATCTCGGCTAGTGTGGGCAAATCATCAACATATACCAGCTGATCAGGTGGTGGTGCGTATATAACGCCGTAACCTTTTCCCATATCCCATATACATACATACATACATACATACATACATATATATATATATATATATATATATATATATATATATATATATATATATATATAACGCCATCTGGTCATGGGTCAATGTAAATGAATGCAATACATGAGAAGTAAGTCAATAAAATCTTTCGGAGTGTCATAAGACCATTAAGCCTTTGATTAATATTATAAAATAAACTTTATCAACTTACATATTTTCTGAGACCCATGAACAGATGATTGAATAATATGAAGGGATAGCATTAACATACCTGAGTCGATTCTCTTGAAAATCCCTCTAAAATACGTTAATTGCGACAAAACACGTGATGGCAAGATCGGAGTAGAGAAAATTCTGTATGATATTCTTGAGAAAGATTGCACTGTACTCCTTTATAATTGCAAAATCTCACATTGCTTAAGATGCTATGAAATCTTGTTGAATTTCCATGAAATTATGTTGAATTTGTTGAAGATGCTAAAGTTCTCACGTTACCAAGTTAGAGAAGTCTTATGAGTGAGTTGAATATGAAGATTCACGTTACTTTGAGTGACTCTTAAGTTTCAAGATGTCTTATGATGTGGGCCCCACTTTATGTGGTGGCTTAATTACCTTTAATTTCCCCCTTTTGCTAATGACTTAAGAGTCATGGATCTTGGGGTGGCTTGCTGCCACGTGTGGTTATCTAATTATCCAAAGATTAATCTCCCACTAAAAATCATTAATTACTCAATTATCCACATAATTAAGAATTTTCTCAACTTACTTTAAATACTACTCAATTTTAACATACCCTATACACCTTACTATCATGGTCATGTAGTACCCTGTATGACACTAGTCCATAAATACAGGGTATTTTAGCTCGGGCCGTATTTTATCCCAACATATCAAACTTTGACGAAAATTTATTTTTTTTGATTTTCTTACCCTCTCACCTTTACAAATTTACTCATCACTTGTTTGAAATAGCATAATGCTTATAATCTCAAAATAATCTCATTCCCGACCTTACGTCGATTAGCTTACGACGAAACTTTAATGTACAAAAATACGGAATGTAACATCTCATTTCCGAGCTTATATCAATATACTTATGGCGTACTTCCACGTACAAAAACATGGGGTGAAACATCATTCCCCCCTTTGGAACATTCATCCCCGAATGTTGGCTGATGCACTTATCATTTTCATGACTTATGTCTTCCGAATACTTTAGTAATCTCCTTGCCATCTAGGAAACTATTCTGTGAATAATTCCAAAGGCCAGGGCATTCCCCCCTTTAGGCCTCTTTCTCACACCACGACTTATGGTCGGAATCCTTCCAATCTTGTAACTATTGGTACCTTTTATCATGTAACCTGTACGACTCTGACTTTGTAAGTGCGCCGATGCGACTCTTCTCTCCTTTTTCCTCCAGATTTTAGCCAATCTCTAGGCCTCACTTTGTAAACATTACAAAGCTTAATAAGATGTCCCTCTGGGCGTCTATAGGTATACTAAAGTCTTCGCGGTACTTTGTCAAACTTACGAATATTGTTATATCTTATTTCATAGACATGGTTATCCATCCGTATGACTTTACTATATCAAGGTAGGTCATATTATACTATAACACTTACTTTGATTTATCATTAATGAGGCCTACTTTGATTATCCTCTATGTATAAATCTAAGTCCTTTAATGCTTCTTCATTACTGTTCATCTTAAGAATGACGACCTAATCTCACCTCATACTTTGTGACTTTTTTCCATCCATTGTTGATTCACTTTAATGTTGATCTATCATCTACCACTGATAACTTGATCTCTTATGTAACATTGCCGTTAGGGTTCACGTCCCATCGGGGACATCTGGAGTAATTAGATTGATCCACCTAGGTGCGATACTATACTTCCATAATCGTATTTTATAGCATCCCAATATGACTCACCTTACATGGGTATTTTAATCCCGTACAATTCATGATATCCTCTTCAAGTCATTACTCAATCGAAGGCCCAAACGTCATCCTTTATCTATCACAATCACACCCTCATTCCACTACTAGGGCAGCATTCCATCTCTTCTATATACCATTAGCCTTAGACTCCTTTGAGTTCATTCAGGCTATACTGAGCTTTGTATAACTTAGAGAAATCATCAGCTCTTCTTGTTTTCATGGGCTTAATCCTGAGGACTTATCCATTGTCGTCACCTTCTCACTTGCCCTTTCTTATCCTTACTCCTGTCTTCCTTAAACCTTGTCACTTTACCATACTTTAGCTTGCGACCTACACATATCGATTTATATTATTCTCCACCTTCCTTCAACTTGCTTGCACCATAGATTTTCTTATGTTATTTTGGAACATCAAGCGAGACATCACATCGTCTCCAACTCTTCTTTGCTCTCTTGACTAGATCTCTCAGTACCTAGAAACCATAGGCTGGAAGATATGTCACTGACGCCGCCGCTATCATTCCTGGATATTGAATCCCCACTCTTCTAGCCTTCTATCCAAAGTATGGACTATTCCCAACCTTCTACATTTGAGTAACTCATAAGTTGTTTACCTTTGCCTTAAAATCTCGCATCATATCTTCTATCTCTTTCATGACCTCCCTTCCACATAGGTATAATAACTTGAAGCTCTATTACAATACTTGCACCTCTGGTACATACACAACCTGGTGGAAGCTTCGTACTGACTTCTTATGAGGCTGGTACTTTTCTAACTGGCTTTATTGTAGGGGCATTATAGAATATGGTTGTTGTACTTTCTCTCTTGTACCTCTGATATCAAAAGTGATCCTACAATGTTCTCAATCACGATTTCTATAATTTTCTGGGTCAAATAATCAGACTACTGATTTACTTGGTTGATGTAGCTCTTTAGTTTCCTCTTCCTTCTGATCAGCCTTTATGTAGGCTTAAGCTGTCTTCCGATCTGCGGCTCCTAGTATTAGTTATTACTTTAGCCTTTCATGGGCATTATGGAATATCCATGATACAATCTTCTAACAACTCAATCCTTTGTCTATGCCCTGGGCTCAATTCTTTCTGTTAACTTATACCGGAGTCTTCTATGTCTGTATGATTGTCAACATATGTGCTGCATGTATAAAACTCTAAACTCTTAAGTGCGTTCATAACATACTCTGGATCATTAATCGAATAATTCTTTTCGTTCCTTCTCAATTTTTTTATGTAAGCAATTACTTTTCCTGGTCTTTCTGCTCCCTTGTTGCATGCATACTTAGCTTACCTTAGTGCCCGCACACATTGGAATTTCATACAACTCATATGATCTTGAATATCACTTCTTATTTTACTTCCCATTCATCAGCCATGGTAGGTGCCATTTTCTTATGGAGTGCATACAATGTTGTTGTGAGACTGTTGTTATAAGACCATTTCCTCCTTAGGTTACTGAGCTTAGGTTGAAGCATTGTTCCTTACTTCCTCAGCTAGTCTTTCATTGTAGTTTTTAGGGTGGATCCTCTAACTCTTGTAACGCTGCGAGCTTATTACATTGTATTTTCGATGGAACTTTTGATGTCCTTCTGTACCTATAATTATCCGTAGTTACTCACTTCCACGCCCTTGTGCCTGTAGGGTCACTTCTGAACTGATATTTTGAGTGTCGTCCCATTAGCACTCTCTTTTATTCCTGTAATACTCATACGGTACCTTTAACTACCCCAACTCCTATTTGAATATTTCCCAAGTATTACAATGATATTTCTGCGAGGCTGAATTCACTATATTGGATTTTACTATGTTTATCTTACACGATCTATTGATTTGTCTGTATCCTCTTATCTAGCCATAACTAGGCTCTTCCTGAATCAACTACTAACTACTCATTGGCCCATTCCCATATCAATATTCTGCGTAATCTTTCTTGGGTTATTTCCTTTGTCTTAACTTACCTATCGCACTGGCACCTTATTAATCAATAACATCTCGGGTAGGAACCCTTACTTCCTCTCCTTGACGCCGTGTTTGCATAATGCTCTGGAATCGTAGTATATCTGTAGACTTGGAATAAGTGCAATCTCATACCTTTTTTATATTATCACATTCTTCCTTTACCATTCTATAATTACTGGAACCACTTAATTCTGACTTAATGCCACATCACTCCATATTCTCCCCTTTAGGGGAGTACAAAGCTTTAGAGCTACGGAGATCTACCTATAGATGTTTTACCTCTTCATCTTTAGCATATTTTCACATCATCGATGACCCTTACTCGCCTTGAGGTAATCTTTCTGTACCAAGGATAACAAAATTCCTTACTCACAAGGGTGACACTTAGTGTAACTGGCACACATAGTCCCTTAAGCTTAACTTTACTCACATTGCTTGCTTTAGGGAAGCATCTTCCTGAATGACCATTCTCTGAATTTCTCATGAATCTTCTTCTGTTGTCCATTCTATTATCGCCGGAACAAGATCTGAAACTCTCATGATTCCGACAATTATCCAAGCACTCAGTCCTTAATTCATGTTTAGTTTATCTTGTTCACCAGCCCATACTGATTTTTGTTATTCTGGGGTCTAACTTTTCCTTCTGGTAGTTGGGTTAGAGTCACGAAGTTATTTCTCAAAGTGAGGATATGACTTTATGGCCTATACTCTTTTGTTGTCTCAAGGCCTGTCACCTCTTGTCTTTTCCTTCACTTGACTATAGACTCTGTAATACTGTCATCTTTTTTTGACCTACCGTTGTCATCCATGTATCACATCTTACGCATAATGCTTCATTAACTCTCTTCTTATTTCCCGCTAACTTATATGTCTATCACTTTATTCTGAAAACTTGAAAAAGACATTCTTCTACTTCTAGCTCCCCTAGCTCCATTCACTGGCTCTTCGGGTTGCCTAACATTCTCTGTTTACTAGGAACGGGAGCCACACTAAGGTAATATTTATCCTTTCTAGGCTTCCAGTGCCTATCCTTGTAAAACTTTTTTTTTGAACATTCTAGTACTCATATCTAGCTATACTATTCTAGAGTGCACCATCTGGGTGTCTCACTAGGAGATCTATTATCACATTTGCAATAACCTTCGGAAATGTCAACTAACGCAAACAATCCATTCACCATTTTGGGTTACTCTAACCCCAGCCGGATCTTGAAAACCGTCCTTCTCTTAAACTATATTTGTTAGCTCCCATAAGGCATAACTGAGATCGGTGTGGCCGATGTACATACATCTGTTACTGTTGAAGGTAACTCAAAATGCTTATATCTCCCTTCCTGAATGGTAAATAATGATAATCTTATTAACTAGGTACCTAATACCCTTCTTCACCTTGCTTCTTTTACTTGCTTCAACTTGTGTCTAACTTTCGATTCTGTTATTCATTTTTACCGTAAGAGTGGATAACTATTCTTGCCTTAAAGCTCCTTATCAAGAACCTTACACATTTTAGTACACGCATGATCTGCTGAAGACCTCACATTTACTCATCATAAGCATGATGCAAAATCGAGTTCCTCTGACTCAACACTCCACAGCTATATCTCTTACCGACTGTCATTCTGGATGTAGTCATCGTTGTACTACGAATAAGATAGAGTATAGGAAATAAAGTTCTTACAATTGAGCTCTACCACATGATCTAGGGTAAGAAGAAAGAGTGACAGTCCTAAATGCCCTGTAGCTGTAACGACCCGACCGGTCGTTTCATGTGTTACCGCTCCGTTTTCCCCATTTCTGCTTTGTTATGCTTTTTTTATCCGTATTATGTGGTATCGGGTTAGTCGGTTCGAATCCAAAATAGTTTTGGTAAGGTTTGAGACACTTAGTCTCTTTTGGGTAGGCTTAAGTTGGAGAAGTAAACCGGATGTTGAATTATGTGAAAAAGGGCTCGGATGTGAATTTTGATGGTTCAGATAGCTTCAGGAGATGATTTGGGACTTAGGAGTGTGATCGGAACGTGTTTTGGAGGTCCGTAGTAGATTTAGGCTTGAATTGGCGAAATTGAAATTTTGGCGTTTTTCGGTTGATAGGTGAGATTTTGATATAGGGGTCGGAATGGAATTCTGAAAGTCGCAATAGGTCCGTTGTGTCATTTGGGATGTGTGTGCAAAATTTCAGGTCATTCGGACGTGGTTTGATAGACTTTTTGATCAAAAGCGTAATCTGGAAGATTTTTGGAACCTTAGCCTTGAATCCGCTATGTTTTGGTTGATTCGATGTTGATTGAGGTGTTTTAAAGAATGGAATAAGTTTGAATAGTGGTATATGACTTGTTTGTGCGTTTGGTTGAGGTCTCGGGGGCCTCGGGGTGATTTCGGATGGTTGACGGAAGATTTGAGTTTGGTTTTGGCAGCTGAAGATCTCCCATTGCTGTCATAAACGCACCTGCGGCTAGGGGACCGCTGGTGCGGGACCGCAGAAGCGCCCAGATGGTCGCAGATGCGGAATTGGCCATGTGGGGCTGGGACCGCAGAAGCGGCTGCTCGATCGCACCTGGGGTAGCGCAGGTGCGGCTTCTTGATCGCAGATGCGGAAATGGGCGCATTAGTGAAAACCGCAGATGCGGTGCATTTGACCGCAGAAGCGGTACCCCAGAAGCGGAGGAAGGGCTGCAGGTGCGAAAACCCTGGGCCAGAAAGTATATAAGCCCTCCTTCACGATTTTCAGCTTTCCTTCACCATTTCAATTCGATTTTTGGAGCTTTTGGGGGATTTTGAAGAGAGAATCAGAGGGAACTTCGTTGATGTCACGACCCAAAATCCATTAAGGGTCGTGATGGCGCCGGACACCGCTGTCAGGCAAGCCAACCAAATACTTAATTAAACTCCAATTTTAACAAATTTGGAAACCAAGATTTTCCTTTAAATTTCATAAGTAAAAGATAACTGCTTCGATTCAAATTAAATACTCGGAATCAATACAAAATATTTAAAAACCATCCCAGAACCCGGTGTCACAAGTGCGTGAGCATCTACTGATAAGGAAATAAAATACAATACAACATCCGTCCGGAATACAGTAGACAGAAGAAAAAAAATACAATTTACTGGAAGGGACTTTAATAGCTGCGGGCCGCCTCGAATAATGCAACTCACCTAGTCCCCGAATCATCCGCGCTGCTACACCCAGTGGGATGCTAGAGATAAATATACCTCGCTCCGAAGATCCATAACCGGCATTCCACGCCCCTCCGAAGACTCTAATTGATGCACCACGAACCAAACTAGCCAACGATTACACAAATCCACTAATATATGCTAAAATATTCGTTACAATCTAATTCATAGCAATCCTAACTCCGATCGAAAAGTTGCCCAAAATGCCCTCGAGCCCACGTGCCCGGAATCCGAAATTTTTTGAAGATATACTCTACCCATAGCTTCACTAGCTCAAATATATAATTTACTCCTAATTCCAAGCTCAAATTCGTGGTAAAATCCAATTTATCAAGTTTCTAGTTTTCTTCCAAAAATTCCAATTTTCCCACAATTTTCATGTCTAATTCCATGATATAATCTTGTATTTAACTTGGAAATGAGTAGGAGTAACTTACCTTAACATAGATGACGAAAACCCCACTTGAAGCTCTCCCAAAAATCACCCAAGCCATGAAAAATATGAGCGATATAGCCAAATCCCGATTTTAAAACAATCTTCTGCCTCCAGCTATTTCCGCTTCTGTGGTGCACTGATCGCTTCTGCGAAAACCGCTTCTGCGGAATTTGGATCGCTTCTGCGAACCTGGCCCAAAATGCCCGGACCGCTTTTGCGGTCTGGGTCCCGCTTCTGCGGAACCGCTTCAGCGAAAACTGGGCCGCTTCTGCGGTTTCCCTTGGCCTGGCCCTTGACCGCTCCTGCGATGGACTGACCGCATCTGCAGTATCGCTTCTGCGGTTCTAGAACCGCATATGCGGTTATAACAGAAGCAGCATACCTTCAGCTATTCTTCAACTTCCAAATTTGATCCGTTAACCATCCGGAATCCACCCGATGCCCCCCCGGGACCCCAACCAATCATACCAACCGGTCCCAAAACACATTACGGACTTGCTCGAGCCTCAAATCACATCAAACAACGCTAAAATCATGAATCAACCCCCAATCCAAGCTTTATGAACTTTAGAACTTCCAACTTCTACTTTCGATGCTTAAACCTATCAAATCACGTTCGATTGACGTCAAATTTTGCACACAAGTCATATTCGACATTACGGACCTATTGCAACTTCCGGAATCGGATTCCGACCCTGATATCAAAAAGTCCACCTCCGGTCAAACTTCTCAAAAACCTTCAAATTTCTATCTTTAGCCAAATGGCTCCAAAATGACCTACGAACCTCCGAATTCACTTTCGATTGCGCTCCCAACTCCAGAATCACCATACAGAGCTATTCTCAGACTCGGAATCCCAAACGGACATCGATAACACTGAAATGCACTTCAAGCCAAACTTAAGAAATTTATTCAAAAATGCTAACTTCCACAATAGGCGCCAAAACACTTCCAGGCTATCCAAAACCCGCACCGGGCATACGCCCAACTCCGAAATCATCATACGAACCTGCTGGAACCTTCAGATCCTGATTCCGAGGTCGTTCACTCAAAATTCCATTCCTAGTTCATTCTTTCAACTTTAAGCTTCCGAAATAAGACTTCTCTTTCCAAATCAACTCTGGACTTCCCGAAATTCAATTCCAACCACGCGCACAAGTCGTAATACTCGAAATGAAGCTGCTCATGGCCTCAAGCTGCTGAACAGAGCGCTAGAACTCAGAACGACTGGTCGGATCGTTACAGTTGAGGTAAGAATTTTGATCATAAAACTCGTTCCTATGGTGTTATTTCATTGATTAGGCTTGAAATTTATGGAAATTTGTGGGTAAATATTGAAGAAACTAGGGCTTGAGTTTGGAGACCTAGAATTTGGGATTTGAGGGGTCGTTTGTGGTTGGATTTTGGTAAATTTGATATCCATGAACTCGTGGGAAGATAAGGATTCCATTGATGTTAACTTGGTCGGATTCCGAGACGTGGGCCCGGGGGTTGGGTTTGGTTGATTTCGGGATTCGTGTCGTAAATTGATTATTTTCGCATGGGCTTCATTCCCTTAGCATATTTTGACGTCACATTCTGATTTTGGTTAGATTCGATGCGAGTTGAGGCCGGACAAGAGGCAAAGGCATCGCGGGCTAGAGATTGGACCGGATAGAGGTAAGTAATGATTGTAAATGTTGTCTTGAGGGTGTGAAACCCCGGATTTCACATCGTTGTGCTATTTTGAGGTGACGCACACGCTAGATGACGAGCGTGGGGTCGTGCACCGTTGGGGATTGTGGCTTAGTCCGTCCCGTATGACTGTTTAACTGCGTATTTGACTGAAAATTGTTTGCTATCATCATGTTTTGGGCTGAATGCCATATTTGGGCTCGTGCCAACTATTTGGACCCTTAGGGGATTTTACTACTATTCCTTATTGTTTGACTTAGTATTTGTATCCAGTCATGTTATATTCTATTGTTTTCACAACTCAGCCATTTTTTACTCGTTTATGATATTTTAAATGATATTTTGGGCTGAGCATCATGTTTTACTGTTGCCCGTGTGGCTTTTGAGATTCTGACTGAGTAAGGCCGAGGGCCTGTGTGGTAAGGATACTATGGGATCGGGCTGCGCGCAGTAGCATGTGGTACTAATTGTGATATATGAGAGGCCGAGGGCCAGATTTATTATGCCACGAGGTGGCTTGTGATTGATATGAGGCCGAGAGCCTGTTGATTATGCCACAAGATGGCTTATTATTGCGCTTGGGCCGTAAGGGGCCCCTCCCGGAGTTTGTACACCCCTAGTGAGCACGGGTACCCATTTTGTGATGTGATCTAGCCCGAGGGGCTGATGTTGTTCCATCTTGTTGCCCGAGGGGCTGATGTGAGTGGTTGTGAGATAGCCCGAGGGGCTGGTTTCTGTTGGTATTTTGCCCGAGGGGCTGATTTGTATTTCTATCTTTTATATCTGTTTTCATTCACTCATTTGAACTGCTGAAAGATGTTTTAAAGAGGTTTTAACTGAACTAAGAAGTTCTTATGAGTTTTTACTGTTTTACTGTATTGTGCTGGTTTTACCCTCCCTTGTTGTAGCATTTTGCTGTGTATTTACGTGTTTTCTTATCGCTCAGCTATCTTTACTTTTATTACTTACTGAGTTGGCGTACTCACATTACTCCCTGCACCCCTCTGTGCAGATTCAAGAGTTTCGGGTCACGCTAGCGAGGGCTGATTTACTTCCAGCAGGCTTGTTTGGAGTTGACTAGGTAGCTGCTCGGCATTCGCAGCCCAATGCTTCTCCTTCCTACTTTTATTTCGTTTGTTCTAGCTTCGTATTAGACTATGTTGTCTTTTCATACTATTAGACGGATTTTAGATGCTCATGACTGGTGACACCCCAATGTCGGGCTGTGTTTATTTCCGCATTTATTTTATTTCGCTCTCTTTTGGGATTTATCACTTATTAATGACTTAATTAATTATTATTACAACTGTTAATTGGTTTAGGGGTTTGTGTCGGCTGGCCTTGTTTCACGAGAGGCGCCATCACGACCGGGTCCGATTTGGTGTCGTGGCAGTAGCCTCCTGCTTATAACTGTGGTGCACAACACACCCATAAACAAGACTCTACTAGACACGGCTTGTAGACTCCCTAGAATAGAACTGCTCTGATACCACTTTTGTCACCACCCAAACCGATGGGCTGCGTCGGGCACCCGGTGCCTTTACTAAACCGAGTACCAACGCAACGTATCTTTCTCATTACATCAACATGGGTAAATGGGCTAGAAGGGCCGTATGAGGTACCAAGAATAATACATGAGAGAACATTCGACATAAAACGACCCAACCTGATATACTGAATTACACATATGACGTACAGGCCTATAAGGCTAAAATAATCACTCGTACACTAAACATAGGCCGACAAGGCCATACAATCTTTCATATCTAAGACATATGTCTACAAGCCTTTAAGAGTACATAAACGTCATAAGGCCGGGACATGGTCCCGACATAGCAATCAATACATGTCTAAATCATACTAACCAAATAAGCAACTCCGGAGCAAATGGAGCGCACCAACAGCTTCTACTGAGCTGATAGCCTACTTGGACGACTCTCAACCTATCAATCGGGACCTGCAGGCATGAAACACAACGTCCCCAGGCAAAAGGAATGTTAGTACAAATAATGTACCGAGTATGTAAGGAATGAAAATCAATAAACAATAGCCATGAGAGAAACAGGGAGTAAAAGACTTAACATGTATATCTGAATAGCTTTGTGAATCATTTAATATTATAATGCCATGCATATGCGTATAAATGTCATACCATGCAAGGGTAAATGCATTCATAACATCATCAAGCCTCTGAGGGCATCCCATCATATCATCTCGACCATTGTGGGCAAATCAGCAACGTATACCAGCTGATCAGGTGGTGGTGCGTATATAACGCCGTAACCTTTTCCCATATCCCATATATATATATATATATATATATATATATATATATATATATATATAAACGCCATGTGGTCATGGGTCAATGTAAATGAATGCAATACTTGAGAAGTACGTCAATAAAATCTTTAGGAGTGTCATATGACCATTATGCCTTTGATTAATATTATGAAATAAAATTTATCAACTTACGTATTTTCTTATACCCATGAACAGATGATAGAATAATATGAAACATGGGGAATCAAGAACATAAGCATCTCTAATATTTCTATGAATAGAGTCATTTATGGAAATTGTGCATTCGTTCATTTCTTTTGTGTCGTATAGATCATTCCAAAAGAATGAAGGGATAGACTTAACATACCTGAGTCGATTCTCTCGACAATCCCTCTAAAACAAGTTAATTGCAACAAAATACGCGACGACAAGATCAGAGCAGGGAAAATTCCGTATAATATTCTTGAGAAAGATTACACCGTACTCCCTTATAATTGCAAAATCTCACATTACTTAAGATGTTATGAAATCTTGTTGAATTGCCATGAAATCATGTTGAATTTGTTGAAGAGGCTAAAGTTCTCACGTTACCAAGTTAGAGAAGTCTTATAAGTGAGTTGAATTTGAAGATTCACGTTACTTTGAATGACTCTTAAGTTCTGAGATGTCTTATTATGTGGGCCCCACTTTATGTGGTGGCTTAACCACATACCTTTAATTGCCACCTTTTGCTCATGACTTAAGAGTCATGAATCGTGGGGTGGCTTGCTTCCACGTGAGGTTATCTAATTATCAAAAGATTTTAATTAATCTCCAACTAAAAATTATTAATTACCCAATTATCCACATAATTATGAATTTTCTCAACTTACTTTAAATACTACTCACTTTTAACATACCTTATACACCTTAATATCATGGTCATGTAGTACCCTGTATGGCACAAGTCCATAAATACCGGATATTTTAGCTCGGGCCATATTTTATCCCAACATGTCAAACTTTAACGAAAATTCATTTTCTTTGATTTGCTTACCCTCTCACCTTCACGAATTTACTCATCACTTGTATGAAATAGCATAATGCTTATAATCTCAAAATAATCTCATTCCCGAACCTACGTCGATTAGCTTACGACGAAACTTTAACGTATGAAGATGCGGAATGTAACATCTCATTTCCGAGCTTATATCAATTTATTTATGGCGTACTTTCACGTACGAAAACATAGGGTGTAACAAATATCTTACATTTTTATAATCTTCTACTATTGTTTTAAAGTATTAATTTGCATAAATAGCATTTTTTATAATTTATTTAACTATATTATTAAATTATTTTCACCTTAATTTCCAATTTTAAAATGTGGCCCAAAATTGGGATTAATTTCGGACCAAACAAGCCCCAAATCCTTAGCCCAACCCCTAAGCGCAATCCAAATGACCCTTTGATCCCCAACCCAATCCAAAACCCGAACCATCTCTTCTCAAATCCCAGCCGTTGATCAAAAGCGATCAATGGCTCACAACACTCCCCTCACTTTCCTTATATCCCCAATACCTCTAACCCTAGAGACAAATCCCACTACCCGCTATCGCAACCCCTTTTTTCCTCCCCGCGGAGAAAGTCCGGGTTTCTACATTCATGGGGGATCAACTCGTTTCCTTTTGGGAATTGGGTGTATTGAAGAGTCGCCACCTAACGGATTATGGTGCGTTAGGGGACCTAAAGTAATTAACTCATGTAACTAGTTGCATTACCAGAGATTAGGGTAAGGGCTCGAAATAACCTTTAGGGGAAGGTGTTAGGCACCCCTCGCGGTCCACAACGGTGGGTCCCGGCCAAATATATGAATCAGTCATTTTGAACAAGTAACAGTTTCAACACATATTTGCAAATAAAGGCATATTTTTCACGTCCTAAATACATGTGTGATTCAAGTAATAGAAGTAAGAGGTTTGAATAGCTTACACATGTACATGTAAAGAAAAGGGAATTTATAGAATTTAAACACATACAGGAATTGGGAAATGGAAGTCCTAACTTGATTAGCCTACAGGATCATACCCATGCAATGCCCGGTAATCACTCCTCAATAAGGGGCTACACGTGACATTAGCGTGCAATCATCATATCCTTTACTACCATTCCCCCCCCCCCCCCCCCCGTTAGTGGTTCTGAGCGAGTTTAATTAACGACTCCTAAGCGTGCTTCTACCCGTCCCTTCCTGATTGTCCCGGAGGAATTTAGGACCTCTAAATCTGGACAGTTCTAGACAGCTTAAGGTTTATAAAAGGTAAAAATCTAGGCGACAGACAAATAACACATAGCACAAGCAAATAAGGACAAGCATTTAGCAGGCTCACTTTTACCTCCGCATGTATATAGGCAACAAACAGCACGTCTGAAACACAAGTTCTAAAGAAAGTTCAGAAACCCTAAGAAACATGGTATCTAGATGGATGTTACAGATTCAGGATGCAAGGAAAGTGGTAGAATTCCTAACCAGTTTGCCTACTAGTTTTATAGCCTGTTAAGCCTGGGTAATTTCACACATAAACAGAACTGGTTTTAATTTTAATGCCCTAAGGTTTGCCTAAGTGTGTAATAGCAGTCACAATTCTGGAAAAATCATTTCGAGTCCTTTATCCTATATGCATACTTTGTAGTGACATTGAATAATACAATGTTGAAGACTAGTAAAGAAACGAGTAGGATAATTAATTAAACTGATTCAGCACCTATAGGCATGATCTCTAATGGCACGCCCCAAACTCGAGGGACATGACCGGCGCCCGACCGGGTAGCACCAGCCAAGCGAACCTGGATGCCTTTCCTAACCCACATGTTACCCCATGTTTTCCTTACTCAATTATTCCAAGAATTTGCCAAATAATTAATTAAGAACACTTTTTAATTTACAAAACACATACATACTTACATAACAGTAATGAAATCACCAACTCGTTACCAATGTATGAAAACACGGATCTACATAAGTTTCTAACCCACATCTACTGTCTACGGAGCCTCTAATAGTACAACAGGATAATACAGTATTTGCCGATAACAAGGCTCCGGCTATACCTTACACAAAATCAACTAAAACTCCGGAAACAATGTGGCCTGAACCACGCATGACCCCGAGAGGAAAGGGGCTCACCAAAAAGCTGATGGATGATGAAGGGGAGCTACGATCGCTGGACTGGAGTACCTGCTACGGATCCACCTACAATCATAACACGAATGCCCCGGCAAAAGGGACGTCAGTACAATTGAATTGTACTGGTATGTATGAACAAACTTTGCTCCAAGTAAACTCGAACCATAAGCAAGTAAGTAGCAGAAATAAAAGCGACAATCAAATCCACAAGGAGGGAACAATTAAGCCAACAGGTATACAATCTCTCCTCCATAAACAAGCATGTAATTGTAAAGGAAATAACAATCAAATCCACAAAGAAAGAGCAACCAAACCAACAAGTTTACAATCTCTCCTGTTTCCCCTTCTACATTTCCACATCAATAATTTTCACAATTTGTTCATAGTTCATTTCAATAGCGATTTCGATCGCTTTCCAACCTTATTACCTCGGCCACCCTTATTAAAAAGGGGGTCGGGTATAAAATTTAGAAAATAGAAGCCCGAGCAAGATCTGCGATCGCATTCTGCGATCGCAGAACTGAAATGCGGTCCGCAGATTAGACCGCAGAATTGCTCCCAAAACTCTGATGATTCAGTTTGGGTCTGCGACAGGAATGCGGTCCGCATTCCTGTTATGCGGTCGCATTGTGCATCGCAGAACTGACCTTCACAAATCCTTGAGGAACTTATGAGACGATTATGCGGTCCGCATATTGGTTATACGACGCATAATAGACCGCATTTTCAACATTAATTTTGACAACTCTTCTGTTTCACTCTGCGGTAGGAATGCGGTCCGCATACTAGATCTGCGACCGCATTCTGGGCCGCAGAATGGCATTTCTGGAAAATTTGATTCTTTTGATTTTTACAAGCTTAGATCAATACCAAGGGTCCAAACCGCGGCGAGCTTGCGCGCCGCGAAGAATTCTACGCATTCCTAACACATATTCGGAGTCGACACCTCAAGATACTAGATTTTTGAGTCAAAAATTTTTACGGGGCCTCACATCTAATCAAAACTGATTTTAGATCATGTAGGCATGATTTCGAATTAAAACTTATTTTTATATCCAATAGGCATGATCTCTAAAGAGACAGATTTGAATATATACCGTAATGATAACTGAACCTTATTTTATTTCCTATAGGCATGATGTAAAGTAAAGCAGGCAGCGCTTATTTGGAAACGAAACCCTATAGAGAAGTTATCTAACAAAAATGCATTTGAACCAAATTAATTCTATAGGCATGTTATCTACCCGATTTTTAAACCCACGGTGTACATATCTACCCTCCCTTTTTCACTAGTCACCCCATTATCTGTTTACAAATTATTACAGACCAATGCTTGAATAAAATTACATAAATAGAATAGAAATTAAGCTATAGAGAGCCCGAAATAGGCCCAAAGCAAATCCTAGTATACCAGGCCTTCTGTAGTCTCAAATGCCAAGAGTTCTCATTGCCAATTTATGTCCAGGTGTGTCAGAGTTCACCAAGGACCTCAAGGATCCCGGGCAGTGCTCACACCCATACTTTTATAATAGGGACTAAATATGTGCAGTGTGGAAGGGCCAGCCCCAGTGTGCCAGAGTTCAGAGGAATTTCAAGAGGAATCCAAGGCAGTACACACACTGGAGGGGCAGAACCTATTGACTTAAGAGTAAAGTGAGAGTGCTTGACATAGTTTTGAAAGGGTTTTGAAAAGATAGTATAGAGATGACTCTAGGAGTGAAAAAGGTTTTCTGAAATAGGAATTAGTTTGGTGGTAAAACAGTTTGAGAAAAGTATTAAAACACTTTTGAAATCAAAACACAAATCACAGAACAACCAGATTCAGAAACACTTGGCAAACGGATTCCACTCATGGATAGAGGGGTTTGGGACACATAGGATACACATTAGTGTATAGGGAAGCATATAAACAACAAAATGCCCAGAATCCTCAGGAGCTTTATGGAATAATAGGTTATTCATGACAGTAGGTAGTTGAGACACATAGCAAGAGTATAGAAGAACCATGTTGAAAACAGAGGGTATGGGACAGAATCCTACACATAATTAGTATCAATTGAAGCCCCAAGAGATTAGGTATAATCTCATCAGTAAAGAAGAGCAAACAGGAATTTAAACATGCTGTACAAGCATCACATAAGCATTCATAGTTTAGATATGCTGGCTACATAATGAACAAACAAGATCTAAACATGCTAGATGAAGCAGTAAACAAGCAGTTATAGTTTTAGGCATGCTAGTTACATATTGAGCAAGACAGAATTGAGTATGCTAAACAAGACAATAAACAGGAACAAGAATGGAACTCATAACTAATGAACTAAAACAGTAATGAAACACACAAAGTTTTAGGTTTCAGAAATTAAACTAAGACATACCAGTTAAGGAAGAGAACACAGAATGTAAAGCAGGTGTAGTTCAATATCTAGCCTTGGCTTACAGCCGGCTAGACCAGTGAATATCACAAGTAGCAGAGAAGAAAAAAAGAACTTTAGAGTGTAAGTGTGTTTTTGAACTAATGTTCGTGTCTAGAAGTGAGAATAGAGGAGAGCATATATAGAAGTTAAGAATTAAATAGAATAAGATAAAAGATCTATTGTTCAACAATTAGGGAAATTTACAGAATCAATCATGCATAAAATCAGTAAGGTTTCCCCTAATTAAGGGGTAATCAACCAACGGTAAAGGTTAGGACAGTATTTAAGGAAAGGAGAATCGAGTAAAACTTAAGCACATAACTAGGAATTAGGGGTAAATAACAGGGGTTTAATTAAGGAAACCATTTTGAGGAATCTGTAAGTATCACAGTTAATTCTAATAAGGTAAGAAAATAATTAAAAGGTGTAAAAATAGGGAAATAATCAAAATCAACACATAGGTCTCAATAGAGCAAATCAGTGAATCGAAATTCAAACAAATAATACTGATTTAAGAGAGAATAATATAGGTTTCCATGAATAAATAAGTAGGCCAAGTATAAACACGCAGAATCAATCGAGAACCGAATCATTAACCCAAATAGAGACATACTAGGGTAAAAATCACAAGACACTGAATTAAGCTAAAGGAAAAGCATAGAACGAAAACAGTGCACAAGTAATACGGTCAAACTCAGAATCAAAGCAAAAAGAAAAAATGTCAAAAATGGGGTTTTAACATAAATCAACTAGGGCTAAGGCAAACTCGACATAAATCGACCAGGAAACCCTAGCTTTAGAAAAATGGGAAATCACTCGAAAAACCAGAAGATTTATTATGAAAACATATGAAATAGGTCCGATTCTTCTCAGATCGGTGCAGATCTGAGAAGATTAAAGACAAAATTTAGGATTTTCAGAAGTAACTCAGAGATGAGAACATAGACTTAGTAATCCATAGGTTTAAGATGAAAATAAGAAATCCTTACTCGAAATCGAACCAGAAGGGCCTGAAACAGGCGGGAAAGAACCAAAGTCGTAAGCGGAATAACCCTGGTCCCTTGAGGACCTTAGAGATGGAAGTACCCAACATAGGAGAGGCCATTGGAGGCCTTGGGTGGTGAGAAACTGCCATGGACGGCGGTGGATGAGTGACGACGAGGGAGATTTAGGGTTAGATTAGAGAGCATTTGAGAGTCGAGGGAACGAAAGGGCGGCGGAAATGAGAAACAATGAAACCGTTTAGGGGGTCATTTAGGTTAATATGGTAAGTTTAATCGTGGACCGTTGATCAAAATGATCAACGTCCACGATTAAATGGGGCTATTGGGTCGGGGCAGGCAGATTGGGCCTAAGGGGGTTTTGGGTTTGCTTTTATAAGGTATTGGGCAGGTAGATTTTAGGCTTAAAATTGAAATAAAAGAGGCTATTTGTTAAATACCCCAAACAATTGATTAAAAATAATTTGTAAAATAATTACTTGTTATAAAAAATAAATTTCATGCATAGAAATGTTTTAAAAATATTTATTTAGTATTTAAAAATGCAAATGACTAATTTCTGGTGAAATAATACAAAAATATATGCATGGGCTATAATTGCAAAGTTATTGCAATTGTAGCCAAAAGGTGCCAATTTGGCTATTTATGAAATAATTTGGACTCAATAGGATCATAATAGTAATATTAAATCAAAACATGTTCTAAATTCATTTGTGATGCAATTTTACAATTATTTATATGAAGAAAATATTGAAATAAATTAATTTAAAGATTTAAAAATTATGGGAAAATATCCATTGATGCTAATGCATAGTTTTAAAGGTATAGATGCATTTTAAAAATATTATAGGGAAAAATTGGGTATCAACACCCGCCGCTTCTTAACTCTCTCAGTCTCGCCTCTCTTTGAAGAACCCTAATCGCCGCCCTTCACCAATCCCTCTTCTATCCCGTTAGAAATGCGATTCACCTATTATTTACTTACCATTTTAATGTTCCTTCTCCACTGGTAGCCTCTTTTTGGTATTACATAGTACTTGTTCTATTTTGGCAAGTACAAATCTTCGAATCAAAGGGAATCATTTTTAATTGTTGGGATTCAGACAACATTTTGTCTAGATACGTTTATATCAAGGCTATATGGGTCCGATTAGCCAAGATCTCCGGCCAATATTCGATTTCTGTCAACTAGGGTTTACCTAATTTTCCCCTAATCCGATTTTTATTGATTCTACATGTTATTATTTCCTTATTTATGTTGATTTTACATTATTTCCTTGATTTTTTTGCCTGATTTCTACTACTACATAAATCCCTTCATATTTCCCTTTGAAACAGACCTTTTAATCACCCGATTCACTAAAAAACTGAAGCTATTACTCTATTGTTCTCTCGTTCTCTTGTTCTATACTTTGGTTCTTGGCTGGCTGAAAGCCAAGGCCACCAGGAATTCGATTTTTCAACTTTTCTTGGAGCACTGCCCGGGGTTCATTTGAAGCCCTTAGGAACTCTGACGCACTAAGATTCTGGGTTCTATTGCTCTTTGTTGACATTCAGAGTACTGTGAAATTTGTTCTTTCTTTTTGTTTGTTTATTCAAATGATAACTGGTAAGTCTCTTGGCTTCATTCTTCTGTGTTTATGTCCTGCATATTCACGCGTCTGAATTTCATGGCCTAATGTGTTCTTAGACTATCTCTGTGTGTAACTTTGCTAGCATTGAACTTTTCTTATGATTTGAACCTCTTTAGCACTTGATTTTACCTAAACTTTCCATTTTTGAGATATTTTATTTGAATATGCTTCACCTGAATAATTTAGACCCTTTTAAGTTCATTCAGCCTAATGTGTTGGTACCTGAATGTCTCCATTCACTGTTTGACATGAGCTTTCTTTCCTACTCTGTTATGAATTCTTGTAATGACTGACTCGCATCTGTAATGTGTTCTAATCTGTGTTAAGACCTTCACTCTAAGCTATGACTTACTCCCATGCTATTTTGTCACTTATTATGCCTTTGGTTTGCTTAATCCTGTATCCCCTAGTGATCAGTTGGGACTTTTAGAGTTGTATCTTAACTTGTGTTTCCTTACCATATTTGATACTGTTTTTCTTCATAATTTAAGTTGACATGTCTGTCACTATGATATTGTGATGGATGTCTAGCATAATTAGACCCTTAGGCTTTACTCCTTTAAGTTAATGCTCTACTTCAGACTTGTTTGATATTATGCACCTTTGTATGTCAATCTTGTAATCTCAGAAATCTTGATGCCCCCTATCTTTTACCAAATGTTTTTTTGCCCAATATACTAAGTGTTTGAACTTGTGATAACAACCTGTTCTTTGAGTTTTGTTGATTCTCTTCGCTTGTATGTTACCCCTGTCATGTCTGCTTCTAAAACTATAAGTGCACCTCTTCGAATTCTATCATTTGATCACTATTCTCTCATTCATTTGTTACCTACAATATTCTGAATTTACCACCCTTGGCCGGCTGAAAGCCAAGGCCACCAAAACTCTCTCTCTTGACCTCCCTATTGTGAGCAGTGCTTGGGGTCCATCTGACACTCTTGTGAACTTTGACACACTAGGATCTTGGGTCTTTTGGCCACTTTCTTGCTAATGAGACTTGAGCTATCTCTGACACTCAGTTCTTTCTTCATTCTATCTACTGAATCTGCAAACTGGGTTGTCTAAGTGATTTCTATGTAATTCAATGTCTGGGTCATATGGTCTATCTGTGGCTGTTTGGTTTGGACTGAGTTCCTCTATGGTTTTTGGGCTGTGCTGATGAATATAGTTCCCTATTGGGATCTGGGTATGCCATTTGTGAAGAAAGAGTTTGTTGAAGGCCTAGGAAATACTAGGTATCTCCTTTCGGGCTTACTGTAGGCCTATTATTATTATTTCGTGTAATATTTATACTTATATTTATCATCTGGTTTTTAATAACTTTGTAACAAACAATTTGGGTGTTAGTGAAACCAGGAAAGTGGGCATACTCTAATGTTTGTATGAAAGGGTAGAAAACATGCCTATAGGGTTCGTATGATCTACTTGTTATTCAACCTGCCATATATGCTATTCAATTTTCATGTACAGGGGTAGAAATCATGCCATTAGGAGAATCACACACTCACACAACTTGTCTACTATCAAAGCATAAGCGCTTTATTTATTCCTAGGTCTACTGCTATGTGTTACTAGACAGCATGCCTACAGGAAGCAAATGTCAACAGCCATTCTTTCCATTTGTGTAACTGCAACATATCCGTTAGATACCATGCATATAAGATTATGCTAGCTTATCACTTTCATAGCATGTCTATAGGAATAATTGATAAATTTGCCAACTGTTGGAACCAAGCTATAAACGCTGCTACTCGCTTAGAAAGCATGCCCATAGGATCAAACATGAGTAATTCTGAGTATTTCCAACGGTCTTCACTGCCCCCTACTGCGTAAATCACTTAGAGATCATGTCTATTGGCTTAATAACTTATAACCTATAATCTCAATAATCATCATGCAATACCAGGTACTCCTAAACTGTATAGTTGTTTGGAAATCATGTCTATAAGTTTAAAGTGGCGCCTTGCATTTGAAACTGCATGCACGTTTGAATCCAAGGTCACATAGAAACCATGTCTCTAGGGCTTAATGGCTTTAATTTGCCTCAATTCTAAAATTGTCTAACGCTAATGTGAGAATCTGTTTGCGTGCATTTGTTGTCTAAGTGTGGAGGCTAACTTGAGCCCTTAACTGCCTTTACATGAAGTCCAACTTGTTTTGTATGTCGCCTAGTTTTATCATTCTAAGCAGCCTAAGTAAAGTTTAGAACCACCCTAAATAGAGTTCCAATGCCTCTTGGACCATAGGCATGGGACGGGTAGTGCACTCATAGGGTACGACTTAGAATTAAATTAGAGTGCTTTTAGGTAAACAACTTTAACATAGTAATTGGGTAGCAGGAGATGATAGTCTGTGCCCACTCAATAATATGAGTAACTCCCTACCTCAAAGGAATTGCGAAGTATTATTTATGTTGCACAGGGTGATCCTCTAGGCTAAAAACTTAGGACCCCCCCCCCCCTCTTCTTTACATTTAGTCATCTAATATAGACCGTTATAGTTATATCCTTGTAATCCTTATTTCTCACTGTGTTATAAAAAATTTCTTCGATCCTTACTTTTTTTGTTCATCTTGCCTAATTATAATCCACATAGTCTTATGTTGGCCGGGACCCACAGTTGTGGACCTCGAAGAGTGCCTAACACCTTCTCTTTGAGGTAATTTGAGCCCTTACCCGATCTTTGGTGGCGTTGACCAGTCAAGCAGAGTTATCTGCATAATAGGTTCCCTAACGCACCTTAAAAACCGTTAGGTGGCGACTCTTCTTCTTTTAGAACTCTATCTCCCATCCAAAAGAGTTGTCGCAATGTCAAAATCTGCTTTCGCGAGAAAACAGGGTGCGACAGCGGTAAGTGCGGTACTTGTACGAGAGGATAAAGGTAAATAATATCCAATATATTATGTTAGTAAATCTTTGTTAGATGCTGAGACACGATACCCTCATCTAGAAAAATTTGCTTTAGCACTAATTATGGCAGCTAGAAAATTGAGACCTTATTTTCAATGCCATCCTACTTTGTAATAACTACTTTTCTCCTGAAGAATATATTGCGTAAGCAAGAATTATCTGGTAGGTTAGCTAAGTGGGCAATAGAACTCAGTGAGTACGATATCATATACCAGCCCAGAACTGCAATAAAATCGCAGGTTTTAGCAGATTTCATAGAAGATTTTATTACTTTGTTTGTTGGATCTCTAGGAATTCCTTTCAACCAACAGGGAGGGAATTTTGATATATTATCGAAATGGTTAGCTCCATATATAAATCTTTTGCATCAAAAGTCGAATAATTCGATGGATTGGAATGAATTTTTAAAGGATGCAGTTCTTTAAGTTAGTGTAGCTTATTTCAGAATATTTATAGCATCCTTTTTATATAAACCCATTTATTCTTCTTTAAAAAATTTTGAGTTAATTAATTCTTTTGTTAAAAAGGGTCCTAAGAGAATTGTGTCGGACAAAATTATAAATGGCAGATACGATTGGTCATGCTTACATAGATGCTTTTTATTTGAGATTCTTAGTTGGTGGGATAAGTGGATTAGCTGAATTTACTCATTTTTTTGATCGACGAGTAATTAATGGGATGACTAACGGGGTTGGGGACGAATTTAGTTCCTGAAGCAGAAAAGGAATTACAGGTATTTACCAGATCTAATCCAGGGACTTGGACTTTATTTACTGACAGTTCCTTGAATGTAAAAGGAGAGAGCTTAGCTATTTTCCTAATTCCACTATCAGGGGAAATCATAAGACAAGCAATAAAATGTTATCCTATCACTAATAATGAAGAGGAGTACGAAGCTGTGATTGCAGGTTAGAAATTAGCACAGGAACTTGGCATAGAGCAGTTTGTAATCAAAAGTGATTCGTAGCTAGTAGTTAACCAAATGCAGGGGACTTACATAGCAAGAGAGGCACGAATTTCAACAATAACTGGAAAAGGAACGGGAATTAGTAAGATAATTTCAATCGCGGAATGCTGTTCAAATACCCAGGGAGGAGAACACAGAGGCTGATGCATTGGCCAATCTCACGTCTGTTACGAAAGTAACAAACGCAGAAAATACTATTGTAATACATTGGTTTCATTCGACACTCGATCAAGACAAGAACGGGGTAAATTATAATAATTTAACTTGGGATTGGAGGAACGAGTTTGTCAATTTTTTGTAGTACGGAATCTTGCCCGAAGACAAGAAGAAGTCACAGGTACTTCGCCAATAAGCTGCCCGGTATTGCTTAATTCTTGGAAACTTATACCGAAAGATGTTCGACGGACCTTTGGCATGGTGCCTTTGTCCTTCACAAACAGAATATGTAATGAGGGAAGTACACGAAGGTTACTGTGGAAATTATACTGGGGGAAGATCATTGGTGAAGACTTTAATAAGAGCGGGATACTATTGGCCAAAAATGGAAAAAGAAGCAGAAAACATTGTAGCCAAGTGCGATAAATGTCAACAATATGCCAATAACATGCATCGACCAGCAGAATTGTTACACTCAGTTATCTCGCCATGGCCTTTCATGAAGTGGGGCATGGATATCGTAGGTCCGTTTACCTCAAGCCAAAGGAAATGTACGGTTTCTATTGGTTTTAACAGATTATTTTTCAAAATGGGTAGTGTGAGCACGTGATTTTTGCCCTAAGCAAATTAATTCCAAAAGTTTCAAATAATTGATTTCTTTATTATTTTACAATTTTTTGTGAATTTTTGTTTGAGTTTTTGTGTTAATTGGTTGCATTTTTCATAAAAAATACAGAAAATATGCACATACATTTAAGGATTTTAATTTCACAATTGTTAGTATTAATTAGGTATTAATTAGATTTAGAATAAAGAAAAAGTCTTGTTGCACTCTTAATTGTTATTTGTTGCGTTTTATTTCTAAATAGAGTTTTAAGTAATTTTAGGAAGTTTAAATAGTTTAATTGAGTCTTTGTCTTGTTTTAGCATTTTTAAAATTAAGGAAAAATGAATAAATACAAAATACAAAAATACAAAATGAAATACAAAAGAAATGCAAAAGGGGCTGCCAGAAATTGGGCCCAAATGGCTGAGCCCAAATAAAATAGGCCTGATCCGTCCCAGACCCGTCCAACCTTGCCTGGTCCAATTCCCCAGCCCATGTGAAACGACGTCGTTTGGACTCGTTCAATCAGGACCGTCGAGGTTCCTTGATCGAACGGTCCTGAAGCTGGTTTTACTTAATATATATATTGTCCGAAACACACCCCTACCCCCTCGTTCATCTCCCCCGCACCCCCACTCTCACATCTCGCCGGAAATCGCCACACCGTAGCCCCACCGTACCCACTGTATCTCCACCCCTTTGCCACCGTCCGCCGCCGGCCGGAAATCGCCGCCGCCGGCGGCGAAGCTCCAAACCACCCAAAAAATACACCCCTTACTCCTCTCTTCCTCCCTTTCCAACCATCACCTAGCTCCCCTCGAATCAGGCCCCAACTCTTCGAATCTTAAATGGAAGGTTGGCCGGAAAACCTCACCTTCTCCGATGGCCGCCAATTAACACCCTAAGACCTTCTAACCACCCCAACCCAAATCCTTAAACCGTTTGGGCTCGAATCTTTCTGGAACTTCTCGAATCTTCATTTGAAGATTCGAGCCAAACATGAACCTGTCCAAACCGGCCAAATTTACACCCCACAGTCACCATGACCTCCCCATCATTAATCCCTGACCAAAACCTTTCGAATCTTGCCATGACTCCTCGAATTTCAAATCTTAAAACGGCAGAACCCTAGCTCAAAATTTAGGGATTTTTGACCGTAATTTCCCTAATCATGTGGGTTCTTGTTGAAAACACACGATTAGGGATGTTACGCGTCAAGAATCCGGAGGATTCAAACATTAATGGCCGGCTGGAGTTTTCATCAGTAAGTTTCTGATTGTTATTTTTATTTCATTTTTATTTTTCTTTATTTTTGTTTATCTGCATGCCTGTTTTTGAATTAATAGGTCTACTGTTAAGTAAATTGTTCTCTGTTAATTAGTAATAGTTGTTAGAGTAAAGCATGATTAAATGTGTTTTGTTTCATTAGTTTAATTGATAATATGTTTTTGATGAATTTGAGTCTGTGTTAACTCTGCAATTCGATTTATTTGATAGTTTTTATTTTATGATGTTTTGATTTTTCGGGACTGTTTGAGTGGGAACTCTGACTTTTATATTGGTTAAATGAATTGTTATAGCTGAAATCTGATAGTTAGTTTAATTCAGTAATTGTATCAATAATTCCTTAAGTTTAGTTTTCAATTCATTAGTAAGATTAGCTTGATTAGTTGGCATTGATTAGTTTAATCGATTGGGTTATAGATGATAATGGTAATTTGGAATATTGAGACCAAGATCAAGGGTTAATAATTGCAAAATAGGTTCAGGGGTTAGTAATTTTTAGGATGAATTCAGGGTAGCTTAGACATTTAGGATTAGATAGCACGTGGTAGTTGAAACTAGAATCTTCTAGGACTTCCAAAGTAGGACTTCAATGTAATTTCAGTAATTGTAGTGTGCTAACTTGTGACACAAGTCAGAAAATGAGGGATTAAGTAGCAAAAAGGAAAGTTGGAGAGGGACTTAAAATGAAATAACTGAATCCCTAAGCTGCCCTAGTAACTTGCCTATAAAGCATTGTTTACTTGAGGCTCAATTCAGATTTGGAAGGGCTAAAATTCCTAAAAGTTCTAGGCGGCCAAAATTGCTAGAAAAGACTGTTCCATTGCTGATGCTCTGATTTTTTTTTAAACTTCTCTATTCTGGAACATTTTTGGTTCATTTAGGGCTTAGAAAAAAATAGATTGAAGTTGGTTCTAAGGTCTTGATGTTGAAGTTTTGGGTGTTGCACTTAAGTGAAATCGTTTTGGAGTAGGTTGTTTGAACACTGTTTTGGTTTTAAGACTGGTTTTGCTGGTTATTCCTGCTGTTGACTACTGTTGGCTTCTGCTTGTTGCCTCACTTCTTGCTCATTTTCTTTGTCCAATTTCCAGGTATTCCTTGAATTCCCTAAGGGTTGAAGATGAAAAAAAGGAAGCTGTAATTGTCTTGAAAGAATACATGAATGAATGGTTGTTCTAATCAATCGTCTGCTTTAAAATTCCTGAAGTTAGTAGTGTAGTGTGATGGCATGTAATCTAGTTCATTCATAGTAGTGATGTTAATTCATTGTTGCTTTGTCATTCCGTTGGAAACTCATAGCTCGTTAGTATGGTAGAATACTCGAGAAATTGATCTCTCTTC
>NW_017670356.1:886085-887193 GCF_001879085.1 Nicotiana attenuata
TTACTGTTATATCGGGAGGTTACTCCACGTATTGCTTGACGTAAAACCGGAATAGTGGATTTGTTTTCTTGTCTTTTGTTTGAATCTTTTTCTACGGCTTGATAGATAATTTGATAAGCCAATGATTTTTTTCCGTTGTTTCAGAATACGGTTAACCAACATGTTAACTAATCGATTACGATAAATTGGATCGGATTTTGCTGTTTTTTTTTCTTGCAGTACCTCGACGTGACATGAGCGTGAAAGGGGTTCAAGAATCAGTTTTCTTTTATAAGGGCTAAAATCACTTATTTTGGCTTTTTTACCCAATATTGTAGGGTGGATCTCGAAAGATATGAAAGATCTCCCTCCAAGCCGTACATACGACTTTCATCGAATACGGCTTTCCGCAGAATTCTATATGTATCTATGAGATCGAGTATGGAATTCTGTTTACTCACTTTAAATTGAGTATCCGTTTCCTCCCTTTCCTGCTAGGATTGGAAATCCTGATTTTACATATCCATACGATTGAGCAAGAATAAGGAAACCAGTAACTAGTGCACGGCATCACCCTTCTTGCTTTTACTCTCGTCTTCACCATAAGAATCAATATTCACTTTCATTCTTTATTGTTGCGGCATGCAACCCGATCCCAATCATATAATACTGTTGCGGCGTGCAACCCGATACCATATAATATTGTTACGGCGTGCAACTCGATCCATATATAATATTGTTGCGGCGTGCAACCCGATCCATATATAATATTGTTGCGGCGTGCAACCCGATCCATATATAATATTGTTGTGGCGTGCAACTCCGTCCCAATATACAAATCAACACCAATCACAAAAGAATCCCGGCAAGGGAACAATAGTATAACAGCAATATCCCGTCAAGGAAAACAATAGTATAACAACAATAACCCGGCAAGGAAAACATTATCTTAAGCAATAACATCCCGGCAAGGGAAACGATATCATAAACCTCTCCTCATTTCCACAATCACTTCACAACATAAATCTCAACTTGAGCCAACGCTCTATCATGTTCAATTACCAAGAATACTTCCATAAGCCTTGTTCCACATTGCAAATCATTATATTAAGCATGGACAACACATAAC
>NW_017670356.1:890796-892365 GCF_001879085.1 Nicotiana attenuata
GAGGATATTAGGCTGACTTTGAAGTTCAAAGGTGAAAAAGCTAAGGCGACATACAAAACACATAGGACTGCACATTAAAAAGGGAAAGCACGTAAACACGGAAGGTGTGAATCTAAAATACTAAGGCAAGGGGAGTTTAAGTTGTTGAAGCAGACCAATTTATTACGTAACTCAGATAAGAAGTCCGAATCAGGCCTGCCTGCTGGTTGTAGCAATTACTAGTTAACAGAAGCGGGCTCAGTTTTATTTGTTGTTATTACCTTAGGTTTGCCTAAGTGTTTGGGTGAGATCTTATGAGCATGGTATCTATTACTGATTCGGAGTGTGGCAAAGCAGTAACAAATTTAAAATGAGCAGTTTGAGATCCTATGGGCATGCTTGCTAAACCGTGTTAACAAGGGGAGAGTAAGTTGTTTTAAAAAACTAGTTCAGAACAGTATGAATTAGGCGGATTTTAAGCTAGACTGGTTTCAGATTCTACAGACGATGATATCCATTATTGCTGATTTTAATTCCTATAGACATGATATCTAGTGTTGCTGATTTTAATTCCTATAAACATGATATCTAGTTGAACGTGAAATGGAAACAGGCAGGATTTTACTCGGGAATTCCTATAGGCATGATTTCTATGAAAATACTAATTTTAACATTATGAACATGATATCTGCTTATAGCCGTTTAGATCCTAAGAAGCATGGTGTCTAAGTGTGGTAACAAACATGCAGAATTTTAAACAAGTCCTATAGGCAGGTTATCTAATTGTAGAGTCAAACATGCAAAATTTATTAGAGGGCAGATCCCATAGGCATGGTGTCTAAATGTAAAGTTGAACATGCAAAATTTAAAGTAAGTCCTATAGGCAGGTTATCTAAATGTAGAATTGAACATGCAGAATTTAAAACCAGTCCATAGGCATGTTTTCTACCCTTCAAACAGCTGAACATGCATAATCACCCATCCCTTTTTCACTAGCCAACCCAGAGTGTTTATTAGAAATTATTACAAACCGAAATAATGAATTATATCAAAAAATATAAAACAAAAGAAGTTACAACCATAGGAAGCCTGATTCTTGACTTCCTCTCCGAGTTAGGGAATAAATCACCTCAAATGCCATTTTTCGTTTCCAGAGCCTTTCTCAGACCTGGGTGTGTCAAAGTTCCCTAAGGGTCTCAAAGGACCCCGGGCAATGCTTACACCCAAGTTTGCAGAACTAGATAGAGATGAGTGCAGTGTGGAAGGGCCAGCCCTTATGTGTCCAAATTCAGAGGGAACTCATGGGTCCCAAGGCAAGGCTCACACAAGGGGGGCAGAACCTAAGTCTAAGAATATGGTGGAAGTGCAGGAATAGAGATTTAAAACTGAGTGGAGAACAGAGAGGGGTAGGGTGATGGGAAAGTGTAGTAAAGCACAGAATCAGCATCTTCATACGAAAGGGGGGGGGGGGTCGGGGTTTGGGAATACGATTGCAAGGAGCATATGTCCTTAGGCAGGGATCAAGTTTGGGCATGCACAGCAATAGATGGTGCTGTCATGCCCATAGACCAGTCAGAGAACACTACACAT
>NW_017670357.1:0-23522 GCF_001879085.1 Nicotiana attenuata
TGATCTCGGGATCGAACAATGAATTCATCCGTGGGGAACCACTCAAACATCCATTGCACCTGGTCTTCTTTCAGATTTTCGAACAATTCTACCCATCCTTTGGCGTCCTCCGGCTGAGTGAACATTTTAGGCATATAATTCATACACCTTGGCTGATGGAAGGCAATATGATCATCCCAATCTCTGCGTAGGATCTCTTGTCGGTATTCCCCTTTCTGGAGGTGTTCCATGAGCCAAAGCTGAAGTAATAGGTTGCAACCCTCAAAATGACTGCCTTGTTGTTGACATTTGTTCAAGGCGCGGTATATCTCGGCGACGATCATGGGCACTATGCTGAAAGTTTGCCCACCAATCCCTTCCATCAAAGTTTTGGTTACCATGGCTAGTCTGGTGTGGATCCTAGCCTTCTTCATAGGGAACACGATCATCCCCAAAAAGCAAAACATGAAGACAAAGACCCTTCTATGGACATGCCCCAATGAGGTGATAGCAAATTCATCTGAATAGGTGCGGTATGACTTGCTATGGCCGTACCTCTCGTATAGATAGTCAAATGGGATGTAGGAGTCTTTCTAACATGTTAAGTCTGGGTTTTTCTTCAGTCCCATCATCTTAAGGAAACCCTTTCCTTTGCGATTTTCTGGCATAAGCCAACCCGGAGTCTCCCAAGGAATTCCAGCTAAACCCCCTATCTCTTCAAGTAAAGGAGTTATTTCAAGATCACCAAAGCGGAACACAGACTTGTCACTATCCCAGAACAATGTTGCAGCCTCTATGATTCTGTTGTTAGGCTGAATCTCTAGGAGAGAAGGCAGATTCCCTAAGTACTTGCGGACGAGTGTTTGATCACTAGAATGGAGGTCGTTCCACCAGTTCAGCAGCCTTGGATGAATGTTGGTTACCATGCCAAATCTGGGGATCTCGTGCCTCATTTTCTGCAAAACAGAGTGTTAGGCCCTTACCCCCACCAGACTCGACTATTTAAATCAATAATTAGCATAGCAAGCACTTAAGTTCTCCAAATAAATGCACAGAACATGGAGGCGTCCGTTTGGGTTTCAAGGAAACCCGGTGGACTTTGGACAAGGCTATCTTAATGAGTCATTATGTGGACAACATAACTGACTCGGCTAGGTTTGACCATGATGCATGTACAATTTAAATGGAATAAGGTTTCTATTGGGGTATTAGACAGGTACCCTTGAGCGGACAACTCAAGAGGGAAAGGCACGGAACCGTCGACTGCACTGCTGATCGACTGGTTTTACCGCAAATATGCCTTTGCCAAATTTAGGGGGTGATAGTATTGGAAGCGCGCAACTACTCATTATAAGCGTTGCTATAGTATTTGTTTGGCACGAATGGAATATGATGTTGAAGATGCAGTTAACAAGAATGAAACAAATTGACATGTATTTTCACGTTCATACAATAAATGTTTACAATAATTGCTCATAAATTACAACGGTATTGATGGAAAGCAGTAAATGGAAGTAATTAAAGAAAAAGAAGCAAAAGAAACAAGTCAGTTTTAGATAAAGGCATCAAACAAAAGCAGTAAAAGAAAGCAATAAAGTCACATATAGCATGCAATGGTAAAAGCCTAAAGAATCCCCAGCAGAGTCGCCATGCTGTCGACGCCCCCTTTTTCCTCACGGAATCGGGTTCACGACATTCGGGAAGACAACTCTTATCCCGTTTGGAAATTGGGTTTTTGGAGTTTGGAGAGTCGCCACCTAATGATTATAGTGCATTTGGACACTTTTAGAAGAATTAAAGATGCAGACCAGAGTTTTGGGTAAGGGCTTGAAATTATCTCGAGGGGAAGGTGTTAGGCACCCCTCAAGATCCACTAGTGTGGTTCCCGGCCATGCTACAATTGTGACTTTAAGTGCAAATGCGAATAAACTAACAAGTATAATAGGAAGCACAAAAAGGTTAAAAGAAGTGCTGAAATTCAGAAAGGGAGCAGTTTAGTTGTAAAAGAAATGTGCAAGTAGAGGAAAGAAGTCAAGCAATTAGTGCAAGCAAACAAAAAATCGTGTGAGAAACAGAAGTTGAAAGTGCAGCCGCTTTTAAAGTTCTAAAAAAAATTTGTTAAAACTAATAAAAGGAGAGGGGAGTCCCAGGTTTATACATTACATGGATCATTCGCACAACACTGGTACCCAATTGTACACATAGTGTTATCGTGTAATCATCATCTCCATGTCTACCTTCCCACCCCCGTTAAGGTATTAAAGCGCGAAACGGTATCGTTTACTTACCGCATGCTACTACCCGTCCCAATCCTATCAGTCCCGGGGTATTAGGACTTCTAATCCTAAAAGGAAAGAAAGGGATGGAGGCCTTTGTGGAGTTTAAAGGATAAAATTCTAGCTCGACATTCAAAACAAGTATCAAATAAAGGGAAGAATAAACAAGCAAATAAGGCTCAAATAAACCCCAGAAATCAAATAATCATATAGTTTAGCATGCCTTGACATATACTTATTTGGTCTTAGATTAAGATTAAGCAGTGAGCGGACTGGTTCAACACATATATTTGGACATAAAGTCTGCATTAGGCAACTCGGATACAGTTGTCAGAGATTAAGGGACTAAATTAGTTGCGAGTTGATTTAAGAAAGTACTGATTTTGGAAGATGATCATGCAGAAGAGTCTTGAAGAAAAAGGGTATGCTGCAGACGTTTAGAAACTAGTTCAAAAGGGAAAACAAACTGCCTAATTGTGGTTTAACACAAAAAAAAAGAAGAAAAGTTTTGAAAATTCCAGAAGGGACAGAGTTATCTAATGAAAGGAGTGAGTTGCGGAACTAATTTAAAACGACGAGTTCAAAAGACAGGAATTGAATTGGAAAACACGTTTAGGCAGAATATTAGAAAGAAGGAGTTTCAGAAAAGATATGCCAGTTAAAGAAATAGATTTTAGGGAAAAGTATAAACTGATTTGAAACAAGTTTTATTAGAGACTACGTTTTGGAAAACATGTACTGACTTAGGCGTATAAGAAACAGCTAATCAATTGCTACTGCTGTTAGACAGGCTAAGCGAGTTTGGTTCAAAAGAAGCTCCTATGGACATGATATCTACAAGTTATTGATTACCAAACTTGTTAATGAACTTGTGGACGGATGCTTGTTTATTAAACCTAAAGTTTGCCTAATGTCATGCGTATGCACATCCTATAGGCATGGCACCTATAACATTGCAGAAAATTAACTCCTATAGGCAGGATTTCTATATGCATAATTGCAGAAAGTGAGTGTTAAGTTCTATAGACATGCTTTCTATGTGATTAAAACGGTCCTATAGGCAGGATTTCTAGATGGTTAAAGAATAAAGTTCTAAGATCATGATTTCTACTTGATGCAAGAAAGTAAAGACCCCTCCCACATCGTTTTGCTATACTCCCCGAGTTTATACAAGTTATTACAGAATGTAGAAAAAATACATTAGAGGCTAACAGCTAGATCCGAGCAGCCTAGTTCAACCTTAATGTCTAATAATATGCGATTGAGCCACTCCCGGGATCTAGATTTCCAAAGCCTTCTCTTTACCCAGGGTGTTTCAATGTTCCAAGGAATCTCAGGGATTCCCGGCATTTCTTACACCTAAGATACCATTAGAATAGAAACAGTGCAGTATGGAAGAGCCAGCTCTCAGGCATCAAAGTTCAGAGGGAGCTCAGGGGGTCCCAAAGCATGGCTTGCAAGAGAGGGGCAGAACTTAATAGCTAAGAGTAAGTGCAAAGTGAAAGGGGGATTGGGGAGCCGTGACAGGTTGTGGTCATACCTAGCCACAAAGTAGGCTGGCACACCCCTGATCACCTGCTTGGCCAAACACATTAAGAGCAGACCCTTGAAGGTCAGACCAGAGTCTGGACAGTGATTAGGACACTGCCAGACCCAAGTCTAAAGCTCAAAAACACATAAAGGGGGAAAGGGAATGTGAACTGATTGAGTTTGGGATTCATAGAATCCAATCCAGAATCATGGACAACAATATTAGAGTGTTGTCATGCCCTGAACCATAACTCACATATAAAAGGGTATGAGGGTTTGGGATTCATAAAGTATCAAATTCATGACAAGCAACTGACAGGATGCATACATAATTTAAATACTGAATTACAAAGGAAAGGGGGAACATGTTACAATATGCTAGAAACAAATGTCAACTAAAAGAATTGGACAGAAATGGGCAGAAGTAAACACATTGTGGTGGAGACATGTAAACTAACTGAGACATACCAGTAGAGAAGCAAAAGAGTGCATGAGAAAGTAGAGTAAACAAAGTCCACAGCAGCACAAGTAAAAGAGAGAGTTTTTAAGTGAGAGTGATTTGTGAACTCAGATTGCGTTCTGTGTTCGTGTGTTCGTGTTCAAAGAGAAGGGAGGAGAGTATTTATAGTTTGAAATCAGGCAGGGAACAAGGTAAGAAAATGACTATGTATCAATTAGAATCAATCAGTAGCGGAAAATCCCTTTAATTGAGGAATTCAAATTTGAACGGTAAAGGGCAAGAGTTTTTTTTTTTTAAGGAAGGAGATCAAGTAAGCATATTGTGCATAGCATACAAATAAGGGGTAAATACATAGGGGTTTTAATTAAGGAAAGAAAATTTTGAAATACACGGTCAATTAAACAAGGCAAGGACAAAGTAAATCAATTGGTACGTAGTAAATCAGGGAATCGGTGATTCAAAATTGCCCCTGAAACAAGTCAGAAATAGAGGAATCGAAAGGTTAAAAAGAGTTTTCAAATAAAACAAGGAAAGAATTAATCATGCTTACACAAAGAAGTGTGAAATTAGTCCCGAATCTATGGTTTTTTTAAAGGGACATTCAGCGTGTATAAAGAGCACACAAACATTAGGCATGCGAGGTTAAACCAATTTAGAGATGAGAACCAGACAAAACACATAGCAGAGAACCTTAGAAGAAACATTCAGAAACCTCAAAAGAAGCCAAGATTCCTGACATGCAAGTTCTAGAATGTCATAAAAGGTCATAGAGATATGCAGACATGCATAAACAGAAACAAGAGAAAACCACGAGCGTTAAGACAAAGGTAGGCCAGAACATGATCAACGGAACTTTAGAAACAAAATTAAAGCATGAGCCTGAGCACATATAGCAAAAAGTAAGTCAACAACCTAGGCTAGCATGTGAAAACAGAATGTAAAAGAATCTCTGTAGAAATCCGGTAAGAAACAAGAGAACAGCCTCGAACATAATAGGAAATAAAACAACGAGCATAAACACACATAAGGCAGAGTAAAAGAATCAGAAAACATTTTAGGAGCCATTTTCAGAAAACCCTAAAATTGATTTGAACAGTTTTGAAAAAGGAAATTTGGGGAAAAACTCTAAAATGTTACAAACAGCGTAGATCTAGCACAGATCTAGAAGAATAAACGAAAAGGAACCTCGAATAGGCTAGGGCTTCTGAGAACCCTAAAGGACGAGAAAGGCTTGGAAGTCACGAGAACGGATCTGAGTTGATAAGGTCAAATCCAGGCTCAAGAGGCCAAGATACGCCGGAGCAAGGCCGGAAACGGCCAAAGAATCTCGAATCGACCAAGGTCTGAATGAAGAACCTTGAGGTCTAGCCTCGAATCTTCAGTGAGCAGGCGTGTGGGAGCAGTAGGTGGTGAGTAGAGGTCGTCCATGGTTAGATTAGCCATGGATTCCGGTGATTTGAGGTCGAAGAGGGGGTAGGCGGCTATTAGGGTTTCAGGTGGGTGAAAGCGTTTGAGAGAGACGAGGGATTAGAGGCGGCGGTCTTTGAGAAAATGGGGAGGGTTTGGGGAGTCGTTTAGAATTAAAAATGGTAAGGGGGAGCCTGGGCCGTTGATCAAAATGATCAACGGCTCAGATTAAAAGGGACACGGGCCGGTTCGGGTGATTGGGTGTTGGGTCGGGTGGATTAGGAAATTGGGTTAGGGAATTGGGTTCAATTTGGGGCTGAGATTGGGGCCCAATTCCGGTAAAATTGAAATGCAAGAAAGGCTAACTTTTAAATAGCCACTTTTCCCTTGTTTAATTTATAAAAAATCGCAAAATAATTTCTGGAAGTAAATCAAACGTGCTAAAATGATTAATAATACCTAATTATCAAATTAAAAATACTGGGGTCAATTTTATAAATATAATTACAATTAAATCTTAAAATGGACTAATATTGTAATTATGAGCAATTTAATTTTAAAAAATACTAAATAAATTTGTAAAAAAAATGCAAAAATCACGTTAGCTATATTTTGGTGTAAATATAAGAATAAAAAATAGGTTGTCCACCAAAATGATAACTTTGAGAATAATTATTGGATTTTATGGTATAAAAATAGGCAATAAATTGGTTTTAAAAATAATTAAAAATTTGGTGAAGTACCAAAACTCTTGTGTGTGCTCATATATGCACATATATGTTATTTTGAAAGTATTTTGGGTATAAAAAATAATTAGGAAAAAATTGGGTATCAACAACACAGAGTCAGGGGCCCACAATGACCTTAGATAAGATTTGAGCACACAATGGTCCCAAAAAACCACTTGATGATTATCGGCCAACACAAGAGTCTCAATGTCACAACTTTCACCATCCTAAACACAACAATTTGTTTTTGACCATAAGATCAAAGGTAAATGTGCTAGGCCCAAGTGAAGCTTTGCTTGAGGCACCCTTAACCACTAACTACTAAAAACAAAAAGAAAAAACGGACTCAAACCCTTAAGAAGGTTGTCACGCCATCCATCGTTGAGAAGAGCCACCCGGTTCACACAAACTCCACCTTTGGAAAGAATCGTGGCATTAAGAAAACCAAAGGCTTATTGCAAACTTTCAAAATAAGAAGTTACCAACATAATTAAGAATCTAAGAACAAAAAATTTGCGGAAAGTAAAATGAATATATACAAGAGGGGATTTGTCGAATATACAATAGATGCGATGAATATATACAATGTAACATAACTTTATATACAGACCCAAAGTAAACTAAAAGTGCGAGAAATGTAGCGAATGTTAAAAATATATACAGACCAAAGATGAAAAATAAAGAAAGCATAAAAAGTATCAAATATATACAATCATCCGAATGAATCCAAATGGAGGGCCTACCCCCTCAAATGAAAGCTGGCATTGTCCCCAATGCCAACTAAACAAAATAAGCACCAAAAAGATAATGGAAAAGGATATAGAGACTCCCTATGGCCTGTCTGTTTGCATGGGCTCCTGAGTGGTCCCTGGGTCCTCACTGTGCTCGGGAACCTCAGACTGGTTCCCTGTGGCCTGCTGCTCTACTGCTGGGACCTGGGCCTGGACCTGGACAGGCTCCTGAGGTGCATCCTGTGGCTGACTGGAGGATGCCTCCGGTGGGTCTGCCAACTGGATGACTGCATCGTCCGCTCGGGGAATCAGCCTCCTCCTCTTGCGAGGCCTTTGTGACTGCTCTGGCTGGGAATGAGCTACTGGTACTGGGTCCTGGAGCAGTAAATCTAAAGGTAGCTGATCTGCCTTCAGTCTGTCAACATCAGCTCTCAACTCCTTCACGGACTCTTTGGAGGCCCGTGTCTTCCTCAGCTTCTTGTGTTCCCTAGCAAGCTCCTTGAGAGCCTTGCTATGTGAATCAACTGCCTCTGTGAGCACCTTCTGAGTGTCGATGATTTTCTGTTGGTTGGCTAAAATCTCCTTAAGTGCATCCTCTATGGACTAGGGGACCTGTGGAGGTGGAGGTGACGACTGAGCCTCTACTGTGGTAGTAAGGGTAGAGAACTTGGATGACGCAGTCTGCATCCAGTTGTTGATACTGAGAAGAGCCTGGCTCAGTCGGTGGGCAGTCACTGGATAGGCACGGGAAGATGGTATCTCTGGATCCGCTGAGGTGGATGGGCCAGGAGGGATATCAGTGGAGGTGGAGGCAGGCTCAGCAAGAGCCACTACCACAACTGGCTCTTCAGACTGGCCAGTTGAAGCAGTAGCTGTTCCCTTAAAGGTCTTGCTCTTGGGGTTGTCATCCCCCTGCATGCTGTACCAAGATAATGGGGCCTTCGCTTTGACCTTTATGTCGAACGGCCTCTTTTCAACTTTGAGGTCCTGGAAGTACATAGTCAGAAAGCTGGGGAAAGGGTAGTTTCTATCATGCTCAGTACCCACAATAGAGATTATCCGAGACATTACATTCCCCATATTGATTGGGTAACCCGCCATGATCCAGGCCACCAACACTGCCCGGTGAAGAGGGAGGGTGTTGTCATGAGTATCGGTTCCAGTCTGCTGCACACAAACGTTTCCCACCCCTTTGCCTCGAAGTTCAAACTACGTCTCAGAATCTTGACGCCCGCAGTCAACCAATCGGGGGTGGTACCTGGGATTGCCAGATACTGTGCCAACTAGGGACGGACCTCCTCGCCCATTTCCATCTTTTCCATGTACAATGTCTCATCCTCCTCATCAAAGCCAAGGTAGTCATTTATAGTCTTCCCGTCAAACAACACCTTCAGGTTTCGCACCTTGGTCACTTTGGTGCCCTTTTTGATGTGGGCAACATTGGCGTAGAATTCCTTGACCAAGTGCTTGTTGGCATCTACACAGTCACCCAAAAAATGCTCCCAGCCAATTCGCTCCCTAAACTGCCTCCTCACATTAGGGTTGTGAGGTAGCAAGTCTCTATCCACAAAACTCCTTTTTGGGATCAACTTCCTCATCGGCCACCGTTCCCGGAATTTATGATATGCTACCTCACTCACGAACCGGTCTTACCACACCTCCGTGTTTCTAGTTCTAGCAATCCCCACCAACCTGAGGTTCACCCCTTCTCCTACTTCTCCTTCTCCTCCTACTTCCTCATCGCCTCCTACTGCACCCTCTCCAGATAATGAAGCTGTGGGAGAGGTAGAGTATTCCACACTACCTTCAGCTAAGCCTTCAGACAACCCAGAAGAAACATTTACTGATGCTCGGGCAGTGGGGGATGCTGGAGGTGTGTCTCTTAGCCTGAACCTCTCTGGCCAGTCTTCGATGTACTCTGGCACGGAGTCTGAAGAAATCTCCCGGGAGGGCTCATACTCACTCCCCGAGGACTGGGAAGCAGCTCTATCAACGACTTTTAACAACTTCCTTGTCTTCTTAATATTTTGCCGGGCTTGAGGAGTTAGTTTTATCATTTTTTGTTTCCCTCCCCGGGAGGATTCTCCTCTGCCTGGTTGTTTAGAGCCTTTACCTTGTTGTTTCACCATTGTCTGCAAACACAATCCAAATAAATTTGTTAGTATCAGTTGCAACAGTTAAGAAGCAGAATTGCAGAAAAAATGCAGAAGGTTGCAGAAGTCACACAGTGCGGACCGCACAAAATCGACCGCGGTCCGCACAGAGGTGGGGTTCAGACTACCCACTCTCTGAACAATTGCTCTGCAGACCGCACAAAATGTAGTGCGGCCACATTGGGACCAATGCGGACCGCACAAAATGTAGCGCGGTCGCAGTCCCCAAACTTCAGAAAACCAACATTCAGCAATGCGGTCCGCAAAAATATTGGTACGGACCGCACAAGGGCACCGCGGACCGCACAGAATCGACCGCGGTCTGCACTGAGTGCCCAGCTGTGGCACTAAGTTAGGGTTTCATGAATTTTGATTATAAGCCCAAATTTACACCTAATAACAGTCCCTAAGTAGTTGCCCATTGTTTTTAACTACCTAAGCCTACTCTAATCAAGTGATTAATTACCCTAACCTAAACAATTGAAGAAAATACGGGAAGAAGAGAAATAAAAACCAAGTAAAACAAAAAGGAAAAGAAAATAACAAAATTAAAGCAATTAAATTGACATTAAGTTACCAGATGTGAGATGGGATGAAGATTAACAAGTCCAAGCAATGAATTACGAGTAACAGGCAGGATGAACAGTGCTTTTAAGGTTCTGAGATTCAAAGGTTTGAAAAGTGTAACAGGAGGGCCTCAGGCCCTATTTATAAAAAAGGACCTGGGGCCCATCTTACCAACCCAGTGCAGACCGCACAAAATGGACCGCGGTTCGCACTGTACAGCAATTTCCAAGCTTGAGGAGGCAACACACTACGGTCCGCACAAAATGTCATCGGTCGCAGTGGTCCACTGCGGACCGCACAAAATGTAGTGCGGCCGCAGTGGCAAACTTCAGAGAGTGTTATTTTCACCCTTTCTTCAGTGCGGTCCGCACTAAATGTAGTGCAGCCGTATTGGAAACTTCAGAGACCAGATCATTTTATCCACTATGTCCTGCACTGCATCAACACAATCCTGTAGCATCTCACAACCAGTTAGCCCAAAAATCAATCCTATACTACAATGAAAATCAAATAAAAACAAGAAGAAAAACACATGGGTTGCCTTCCAAGAAGCGCCTAATTTAACGTCACAGCACGACGCATTTTACCATCCAATCATTTGAAATGAACAAGAGCCACCACATGGCTATCATCAAACTTTCCCAAATAGTGCTTGACCCTATGCCCATTCACTCTAAAAACATCCCCACTTTTGTTCTTTAAATCAAGAGCACCAAACGGGGTTACACACACTACTTCTAACGGTCCGCTCCACTTTGACTTTAGTTTTCCCGGGAACAACCTTAGTCGAGAATTGAATAAGAGCACCAAATCTCCCTCCTTGAACTCCTTGCCCCGAGTATATTTGTCATGAAGGTATTTAATTGTATCCTTATACAGGGACGAACTAGAGTAGGCATGGAATCTAAATTCGTCAAGTTCATTGAGTTGCTCCACCCAAAGATTAGCAGCTATATCCCAATCAAGATTCAACTTCTTCAAGGCCCACATGGCCTTGTGCTCTAACTCCACTGGTAAATGACAAGCTTTTCCAAACACCAACCGGTACGGTGACATACCAATTGGAGTCTTGTAAGTAGTTCGATAAGCCCATAGAGCATCGTCCAACTTCTTAGACCAATCGGTCCTATTGGCATTGACGATTTTAGACAAAATGCTCTTGATCTCCCTGTTGGACACTTCAACCTGGCCACTTGCTTGAGGATGATAAGGCATAGACACTTTGTGGTTGACACCATACTTGGAAAGCAAGGCGTCAAAAGCTCTATTGCAAAAATGCGATCCTCCATCACTAATAATTGCACGTGGTGTGCCAAACCTTGTGAAAATGCTCTTTTTTAGAAATGCAACCACACTCTTAGCTTCATTGTTGGGCAAAGCCACGGCCTCGACCCATTTTGAGACATAATCAACCGCTACAAAAATGTAGGTGTTTCCACACGAGCTTACAAATGGGCCCATAAAATCGATACCCCATACATCAAAGATATCCACTTCGAGAATGGTGTTTAGAAGCATCTCATCTTTCTTAGAAATACCGCCCGCTCTTTAACATTGGTCACACCTTTTTACGAGATCACTTGCATCTTTGAACAAGGTTGGCCAATAAAAACCACAACTCAGAGCTTTTGAAGCTATCCTCGCCCCTCCATGATGGCCACCATAGGGGGAGGAATGACAAGCCTCTATGATGCTAAATTCGCTCCTCCTNNAAGCTCGAAGATATGTTAATGTGCATTTTGGAACAACAGAGTAAATTACTACTGCGGATAGAAAGGCAGGAGGAAACTATTCACAACTTGAAAGTTCACATGAGTCAACTGGTTGAAGTTTTGAATGCTCAACAAGCCAATATTGTGAATAGTATCCAAGAAGAGCGTGAATTAGATACAGAAATTGATGAGCTAGAGGAGGAGGCTAGAGTAGAACACCAACAATCAATTGCACTAGATTTTGAGGATGTCGATGTTGTAGAAGAGATACTAGAGTCAACCAAGGATATTGAGGATACATATTTAGTTGACTCTATTGTCATTAGTGTTGAGAATGTAGACAGTTCCAATGTCCATGTAGTTGAGCGCATTGGTCCTCACTCCAAGCATTTTTCCACATTGTGTTTAGATGATGATATGGAAATAGAGTCGTCCGAGCTATTTGAGGAGTCAAGGAATGAGGAACAAAGTGCTTACATTCTGAAATTCTTCTTGCCAGAAAATCGGGATTACACACCTCATATAAAGGCCAAGAAGTGCAGAATACTACATTATTTTATTGGGCCAGTCAGATTCGTTCCACCACCCCAGGAGCAGATCATAGAGCAGAATCAAAACTTGGGGTCCGATTCATAAGTTCAAAGTGGAGGCAGAAAGTGATTCACGTCGTGCCGCAACGTTAAATCAAGCGCTTGTTGGGAGGCAACCCAGCTTTATTGCTTTCTTTTATTTATTTTTTTTATTTTTTTAATTGTATTATTTTTGTAGTGTCAATTTTTTTTATTTTCTAGGAGCATGGAAAGCAAAGGTATTGGAAGGATGCATCAACAAACCAAATGGTTGGAACTAAGTATGAGGTACCCACACGAAGGACCAAGCTTGGGAGAAGTCTGAGTACCCCATGAACTGCTAGTGCTTCGGCCTTTGGCCTACCAGGGAGTTTCTTTTACCCTCTTGTATGTATGGGTGTGCATTGGGGACAATGCACAATTTTAGGTGTGGGGTGAGGAGATTATCTGGGTGACTTTTCATGCTACTTTAGCTGTGTTCGTTTAATTAAATAATTTTTTTTTAAAAGATTGGACTTTTCCTGATAACGGATCTTCTAGACAGTTTTCTTGAGGGAAGTAAGTCTAAAGAAAATACCAAAAAGATTTTTTGTTTTGTGTTAGGTAGTGTAGCAATTACCCCTTGGTTTTTCTTTAAACCACGGTTCTTTTCCAAGGGTTTTATTTGAACCGGGTGTAGTTAGTTTTTTTTAAGGAATAAGAGTCATTGTGTTGTGCTTTGAATTGAAGCAATATCTCTTGACTTGGTTATGCCTTGAGAACAGTGAGTACTTTGGTTGTGACGCTTAGGCTCAGTTTTTGACTCTTGTAGAAGTACCTTAAATTATATGATTTTAACTTTGCTTAACTGCTTTAACTAAGAGTGTCTTGATTAGTCCAATCCTGAGTGAGTTATGTGCCATGTGTGTGTAAGGTTTTGTGTTATTCTGTGCATTGCATTTGATGCCTAGAACTTGCCCCGTGTGTTTGCAAAGCGAAATAGTAGTTTTGTTCAGTTTTGGAAGTGATATAGGCGTTTCCTTGTTGAGCCAGATATGTATATTTTACTCACCTAATTGTTATGTATCGTAGTTAACCTCTTTGAGCCTGTAATCTTGTTTCTTTGGCAACTATATTACAAGCCTTACCCATTTGTTTGAATTAATCATCTATTTGAACCTTTTAACCTCTCATGAGCACTTGAATTGTTATGAACTGTGTAAAAGTTAAAGTGTGGGGTGGCTGGTTTGGCTTTTGAGTGGAACTAATAAAATCAGGAGAAAGGTGCACTGTTTTGAACAAGTAAGAGCCACTTGAATTGAAAAAAAATTATAGTTGTATTGCTGTGAAAAAAAAAGTATTTCTTTAATAAGTGGTGACTCTTGCTGTAATTGTGCTTAAAGAAGTATGGGGTAATATACAGTGATGTAAAGGTGGAGTTTTGGTTTGACATAAGTATAGGGTTTGAATGTTAAAGTATATGTATTAAAGTGCTTAGGGAGGTGTAGTCACTCTTATATCTAAATGTATCCTACCCGTCCCGTAGCCTATATTACAACCAAATAAAGTTCTAATTGATCCTAGATTGAATGAGCTCAATTAGTGGAGTAGTACACTACGGGCAAGCTTATGGTGCATCTTTTGTGGCATATGAATGTTATTTCTGAGAGTGAGTGAATTCTATCTATCTTGAGTTCCTAAGTGTTCTTAAATTTTATTGTGTGGAACTCCTCTTTTTATTGTGTGAGGGCACTTGATTCATGAAGGAAAGGTAATGTCAGTGACCTTTATGTTAGAGTAAGTGGGTGAGTTGTGAATAATACGTGGTACTTGTGAGTCAAATCTTGAGGTGAAGATGTTACGCTTTTGTGCTTAGTCTATTTTAAATATTCTTGGTGTGATGAGTTAGGAGAATTGCTTAAAAAGGTATTCTTGCCTATGCGCTCAATTTTATGTTGCTCGAGGACGAGCAAGAGTTTAAGTGTGGGGTCTTGATAAATGATGAAAAGTGCATATTTTTGAGTATATTTGCATATTAATTCTTGTGTGTGTCGCGGGAGATTACATGATTTTCGAAGTGAAATATACTCATTATGTGTTTCTTATGTGTAGGAACGAGTTTGGATGATAAATGATCAAAAGATGACAATTCGACACAAAAAGAAGAAATTAAAGGAGTGGGAGCTCGTCTACTCTCGTGCGTGGCACGAAGTCGGATGCGAAAAAGGAGAAAAATTAAAGCACAAAACAGCAAAGCGAAGCAAAGGCACGGAGCGCTTCGCGAAATGGAAGAATTTCAAAAGCTGCATCCGCGTCAAAGTCCGCGTCTAGACGCGAAGGCAGACGCGGATCCGCGTCTAGACGCGAAAGCAGACGCGGATTCCAGCTCTCCCATCCGAAGTTGGATTGAAGAATTCCGCCCCTCATCAACCCTAGGTCATATAAATACATTCTAAAACACCACTTTGAAGGAGGAGACACTAATTTAGGGTTAGACAACACCCTTGGAGGCAAGAACACGCTAGGAGCAAGGCGGGGAATTCTTCTACGAGTTTTTCCTTCCTCTTCCTATTTTTCATTGTTGGTTATGACTTTTAGTATTGTAGTTTTACATGCTATTATGAATAGCTAATTTGTTATCTAGGGATTTGATGGAACTTTTTGTAGGATAAATTCTTGTTATTTTTATATAATTGAGCCGTAGTATTTTCTATATTTGTTCAACTACGTGTTTATTGTAGTTAATTGACAGGATCCTCAATTAGCTATGCCTATTTAGTGTGCATAACTCGGGAGAGAGTGCATATTTAGGTAGTTGTTGAACAACATCACTCCCAAAGTATAAGAGGGATCTATAACTGCGGGCTTAAAGGCGGGATTAGGGATAACGAAGCCTTGGGTGCAATCTAAAGTGAGCTGTAATAAACAAAGCCACCTAGCGTAACTCGGGAGAGTGCGTCTAGTAAATTGTAGTAATTACTCGGGAGAGAGTTACGACAGTCAGAGCGCTCATGATCGGTAGAGAATACTTAGGCGAATTTATAGAAAACATAGCGGGAAGGATTCCGACAATTGGGGAAATCATAACTCTAGACCTCCTTAATCTCGACTCCAACCCATATCCTTGTTAATTGATAGTTTTATTGCTTTCTAGTATTTGTTAGTTAATTGGATAAAAAATAAACATTATAATCTTTTATAATTAGGAAATTGTTTGGGCTTGTATTTCTTAGCGATATTGAATTACTATAGCTAAGCCTTAGTTCTATGTGGGATTCGACTCCGGACTTGTAAACCGGATATATTTGCAGCGACCGCTTATCCTTTTTAGGACTAGAGTTGGGCGTGATCAAATTTTGGCGCCGTTGCCGGGGAACTAACGATGTAGTTGTAGGTGTACATATTGCTAGGTTTCAAGTTTGAACTTTTATTTTATTATTTGGTTTTTTAATAGTTTTATTTGTTTATTTGAGAAACATGGCATCATGGAATTATGAGAATTTTGTTGTTGGTAATTCTACTTTTGATCCTCTTTATGCATATTGTGAAGGAAACCACATAGGGCAAAATTATCAAAATATTCCTAAGAGCGAGTTTTGTGCACCAACTCAATCTTATGTATGGAATGTGTGTTATATGTGTGGTGGTCAAGATGGTCACTTTCACGGTTGTGCTTATATTTCTTACCTTCCCCCAAACCCTTACTTTGATGGTTCTTCTTTTTCTGGTGAAGTTAATAGGAACAAAGAACCTAGGGAAGGTGACCTAAAGAAGCTCGAAGATATGTTAAAGTGCATTTTGGAACAACAGAGTAAATTACTACTGCGAATAGAAAGGCAGGAGGAAACTATTCACAACTTGAAAGTTCACACGAGTCAACTGGTTGAAGTTTTTAATGCTCAACAAGCCAATATTGTGAATAGTATCCAAGAAGAGCGTGAATTAGATACAGAAATTGATGAGCTAGAGGAGGAGGCTAGAGTAGAACACCAACAATCAATCACACTAGATTTTGAGGATGTCGATGTTGTAGAAGAGATACTAAAGTCAACCAAGGATATTGAGGATACATATTTAGTTGACTCTATTGTCATTAGTGTTGAGAATGTAGATAGTCCCAATGTTCATGTAGTTGAGCGCATTGGCCCTCACTCCAAGCATTTTTTCACATTGTGTTTAGATGATGATATGGAAATAGAGTCGTCCGAGCCATTTGAGGAGTCAAGGAATGAGGAACAAAGTGCTTACATTCTGGAATTCTTCTTGCCAGAAAGTCGGGATTACACACCTCATATAAAGGCCAAGAAGTGCAGAATACTACATTATTTTATTGGGCCAGTCAGATTCGTTCCACCACCCCAGGAGCATGATCATAGAGCAGAATCAAAACTTGGGGTCCGATTCATAAGTTCAAAGTGGAGGCAGAAAGTGATTCACGTCGTGCCGCGACGTTAAATCAAGCGCTTGTTGGGAGGCAACCCAGCTTTATTGCTTTCTTTTATTTATTTTTTCTATTTTTTTAATTGTATTATTTTTGTATTGTCAATTTTTTATTTTCTAAGAGCATGGAAAGCAAAGGTATTGGAAGGATGCAACAGCAAACCAAATGGTTGGAACTAAGTGTGAGGTACCCGCACGAAGGACCAAGCTTGGGAGAAGTCTGAGTACCCCATGAACTGCTAGTGCTTCGGCCTTTGGCCTACCAGGGAGTTTCTTTTACCCTCTTGTATGTATGGGTGTGCATTGGGGACAATGCACAATTTTAAGTGTGGGGTGAGGAGATTATCTGGGTGACTTTTCATGCTACTTTAGCTGTGTTCGTTTAATTAAATAATTTTTTTTAAAAGATTGGACTTTTCCTGATGACGGATCTTCTAGACAGTTTTCTTGAGGGAAGTAAGTCTAAAGAAAATACCAAAAAGATTTTTTGTTTTGTTTTAGGTAGTGTAGTAACTCCCCCTTGGTTTTTCTTTGGGCCACGGTTCTTTTCCAAGGGTTTTATTTGAACCGAGTGTAGTTAGTTTTTTTTAAGGAATAAGAGCCATTGTGTTGTGCTTTGAATTGAAGCAATATCTCTTGACTTGGTTATGCCTTGAGAACAGTGAGTACTTTGGTTGTGATGCTTAGGCTCAGTTTTTGACTCTTGTATAAGTACCTTAAATTGTATGATTTTAACTTTGCTTAACTGCTTTGACTAGAGTGTCTTGATGAATCCAATCCTGAGTGAGTTATGTGTNCATCGACACAGAAAGTAGCTGTTCATCGGGAAATGCATCATTGATCTCTAGGCCATCACACGACCTTCCTTCCTCCTCCAAGCGGGACAAGTGATCCGCCACTTGGTTTTCACTACCTTTCCGGTCCACAATCTCCAAATCAAACTCTTGAAGTAATAAGACCCATCGCATCAGTCTAGCTTTGGAGTCTTTCTTTGTCATCAAATACCTAAGAGCTGCATGATCGGTGTGCACTATGACTTTGGCTCCCATAAGATATGGCCGAAACTTTTCCATTGCGAACACAATAGCCAACAATTCTTTCTCAGTCACCGTGTAGTTCCTTTGAGCTTCATTCATTTTCTTGCTCGCATAGTACACCGGATGAAACATTTTGTTCACTCTTTGACCCAATACCGCCCCAACCGCAACATCACTCGCGTCGTACATGAGCTCGAAAGGCAAGCTCCAATTGGGTGCGGTAATGATCGGGGTGGTGGTCAACATATGCTTGAGAAGTTCAAAGGCTTGCATACATCCCTCATCTAACACAAACTTTGCATCCTTTTCTAGTAGCTTGCACAAAGGATTCACTACCTTCGAACAGTCCTTGATAAACCGACGGTAGAACCCCACATGCCCAAGAAAACTTCTAACCCCCTTGACAGAAGTGGGGGGAGGAAGTCTTGAAATCACCTCAATTTTGGCTTTGTCAACCTCAATACCATTCTTTGAAATTTTATGACCCAACACTATGCCCTCCTCAACCATGAAGTGGCATTTTTCCCAATTTAGCACAAGATTGGTGTCTTCATACCGGGCCAACACTCTATCCAGATTTGTCAGACACTCATCAAATGAATCACCCACAACACTGAAGTCGTCCATGAACACCTCCAAAATATCTTCCACCATATCGGTGAAAATGGCCATCATACACCGTTGGAATGTTGCCGGTGCATTGCACAACCCAAAGGGCATCCGAGAGAAAGCAAAGGTGCCATATGGACAAGTAAAGGTTGTCTTCTCCTGATCCTCTGGAGCTATCAAAATTTGATTGTACCCTGAATAACCATCCAAGAAACAATAGAAGGCACGCCCAGCAAGACGATCAAGCATCTGGTCAAGGAAAGGCAATGGGAAGTGATCCTTGCGGGTCACCTTGTTCAGCTTGCGGTAGTCCATGCACACCCTCCATCCGGTCACTGTCCGGGTTGGAATAAGTTCATTATTAGCATTGGTCACCACGGTCATACCACCCTTTTTCGGCACACATTGCACCGGAGAAGTCCATGAGCTGTCAGAGATAGGATACACCACACCGGCATCTAACCACTTGATCACCTCTTTTTTCACAACTTCTTGCATTGCCTCGTTCAGCCTCCTTTGATGTTCCAAGGAGGGTTTTGCATCATCTTCCAGAATAATCTTGTGCATACAGAATGCGGGGCTTATTCCCCGAATATCAGCTAGAGTCCATCCAATTGCCTTTTTCCGCTTTTTGAGCACCGCCAATGTGGCATCTACCTGCATGTTAGTAAGACAAGAGGAAAGAATAACTGGTAAAGTTGAATTAGGGCCTAAGAATTCATACCTGAGGTGTGGAGGCAATGGCTTCAACTCCAACACCGGGGGTTCCTCAATTGAAGGCTTTTTTGGAGGGGTCTTTCTATTTTCAAGATCCAAAGAGAGTTTCCTAGGCTCATAAGAATAAGAGCCCATTCCATGTAAAGCATTCACACACTCCACTCGGCCCTCATCATCATTGACATCAAGATTCAACAATACGGCCTCCAAAGGGTCCTCCACATTGATCATTGCACTGGTATCATCAATTATCACAGCCGTGACAAGATCCACAAATGAACACACTTCTGTACAATTGGGCTACTTCATTGACTTGCACACATGAAAAACGACCTTTTCATCACCCACCCTGAAAGTGAGTTCCCCTGCTTCCACATCCACTATAGCCTTCCCCGTAGCAAGGAAAGGTCTCCCTAATATGATCGGGACCTCATAATCTACCTCACAATCCAAGATCACAAAATCAGCTGGCAAGATAAATTTGTCCACCCGGACGAGCACATCATCAACAATACCCAATGGTCGCTTCATTGATTTGTCTGCCATTTGCAATCGCATGGAAGTTGGCCTCGGTGGCCTAATACCCAAAGTCTTGAAAACTGAGTAGGACATTAAGTTGATGTTTGCCCCTAGATCACATAAAGCTTTAGCAAAGTCTGCACTCCCTATAGTGCAAGGGATAGTGAAAGCACCGGGATCCTCTAACTTCGGAGCCATTGAATGTACTATAGCACTAACTTGGTGGGTCATCTTGATAGTTTCACAGTACATGGATCTTTTCTTTGTCACCAAATCTTTCATGAATTTAGCATAGCCAGGCATCTGCTCTAAAGCCTCTACCAAAGGAACATTAATGGATAAGCTCTTCATCATGTCTATGAAAATTTTGAATTGATTCTCATTTTTCTGCTTGGCTAGCCTCTGAGGATAAGGGGGAGGTGGCCTAGGCAAGGGTGCCTTGGCTTTTGGCACAACCGGCTCCGGCATGTCTATGACGTGTTCCCAAGACGGGTTCACATCATTTTGTGTTTTCACCTCGGCATCTTGAATATCAATCCTTACTTCTTGATTCACATTCTTATCAACCACATTCTCAACCACCAAAGGAACTTCATTTCTTGTAACTCAACTTCATCACCCAAAGTTGCTTTTGTTTAGAGGCATTCACATCACCGCCTCTTCCACTCCGTATAGTTACTGCCATAACATGATTGTTCCCTCCCTTCGGGTTTACTACCGTATCACTCGGTAGAGCCCCCTTAGGGCGAGTATTCAAAGACTGTGATTTTTGGCCTAGCTGGACCTCCAAATTCCTGATTGAAGTATTGTGAGAAGCCAATTGCGCATCAGAGTCCGCATTCTTTTTCATCATCTGTTCAAACATCATTTCAATTCTACCCATTTCATTGTTGGATGAACTAGGACTCTGGGATGGAAAAGGCGGTGGATTGCTCGGTACATTGGGGGCCTTATAAAGCCTTGCCCCTGATTTCCTTGGTTATTGTTCCATCCACCTTGGTTGTTGTTGTTTCCACCCCAATTATTGTTGTTGCCCCTGTTTCCCTGATTTTTCCGGTTGTTATTTTGATTTCCCCAATTGTTGTTCCCTTGTTGTTGATTGTTCCAATTATTGTTGCCTTGTTGTTGGTTACCCCAATTGCCCTGGGATTTCTACTGTTGTTGTTGGTTAGACGAATTGCCTCTTTGGCCTTGATAGTTATTCACATATTGTACCTCTTTATTTTGCCCATCATAGCAATCATCTTGGAATCCACCACAATCATTGTCAAATTGATCCGAATTCCCTTGGTTCTATTGACCTCTCTGTCTTCTATTGTTCACAAGCATGTTAACACCCTCCATAGCATTTACTTGGCGAGGATTGTGAACTTGTTGCAACTGTGCCTTTGCTAATTGGTTCATTGTTGTTGTAAGTTCATCTATAGCCTGACCATGGTCATGTAGTTCTTTGGGCAAATGAGTGACCGTGGGGTCACCCTGTGGCACATTGGCTCTACTTTGCCAAGCGGAGGATGTGTCAGCCATTTCATCAAGAATAGCACAAGCTTCATCATAAGGTAGCTTCATGAAATTACCCCTAGACAATTGATTCACTATGCATTGATTCGTTGTATTGATGCCCCGATAGAAGGTTTGTTGTATCATTGCCTCTGTCATATCATTGTTGGGGCATTCTTTCACCATAGTTCTATATCTCTCCCAAATCTCGTGCAATGGTTCGGTGGGCTCCTGCTTGAAGGCTAAGATCTCATCTCGTAATGCTGCCATGTGTCCCGATGAGAAAAATTTGGCAATGATCTTATTCGCCAACTCATCCCACGTTGTGATGGAATGGTTGGAAAGTCGCTCAAGACAATCCAATTCTTTCCCTCTACGTGAGAACGGGAAAAGCCTGAATCGAAGTGCATCCTCGGACACATTGGTTTGCTTGCTCCCCCAACAGGTATCCACGGACCTCTTGAGATGTTTGTAAGCATTCTGAGTGGGAGCACCCGTGAAGTACCCTCGCTGCTCCAACAATGTCAGCATCATGTTGGTAATTTGAAAATTGCCCGCCCGGATCCGCGGGGGGAGGGGGGGGGGAACAATTGCACTCGCANGCCACCCGTGAACGTACCCTCGCTGCCTACCAACAATGTCAGCATCATGGTTAGGTTAATTAGTAAATCGCCCGCCGGACTCCGGGCGGGGGGAGGGGGGGGGGGAACAATTGCACTCGCATAGCCTTGGTTGGGAAGAACTCTAGGAGCTACTCTTGGAGGTGGCGGAGGAGGGTCTGGAATATTGTCATTTGCATTGGCCTGGAGGCCTCTACGTTGTCCTTGAGGTACAAGAGGCACCTCTTCATCTCCATTGTCATCAACCTCCTCCCCCGCATTCACGTTTCCAAGAGGGTCATTAGCATTTAATGCCATTTTGTACCTGATGTATTGACTCAAATAAATTAGTAACAAAGAAGGAAAGAAGAGAAAAACACAAATCTATTTAGATAGATAGCCAAAACCGTTAGCTCCCCGGTAACGACGCCAAAAAGTGGTCACGGCCAACCCTGCACTGCTATTAAGTAGCGAAAGAGGTCGAAGCAGCTTTTACCCGATCTAGGGTCGGGATCGAATTCCACAGAGAGCTAGATACTGGAGTTGGGTGTCTATCTAAAGTGGAGTTGTGTGTTTGCTCCAAATTGCACGTCTACACATTTTTGGGTTTTAATTATGATTCTAATTCTATAAACTACAATGCTCAATTTAACTACTATAAGCTATGATTAAACTATTGCAAGTTGTTCAAATGATTAAAAGGCACTAGGGTAGTGACTTTCGCCTAGGTGGTCAATTGACGGATTCTTGAATCTAAAGTTAGATTGACATATTTGGGGAGTATGATATAACTGATAAATGATGAAAAGTGCATATTTTTGAGTATATTTGCATATTAATTCTTGTGTCTGTCGGGGGAGATTACATGATTTTCGAAGTGAAATATACTCATATGTGTTTCTTATGTGTAGGAACGAGTTTGGATGATAAATGATCAAAAGATACAATTCGACACAAAAAGAAGAAATTAAAGGAGTGGGAGCTCGTCTACTCTCGTGCGTGGCACGAAGTCTGACGCGAAAAAGGAGAAAAATTAAGGCACAAAACAGCGAAGCGAAGCAAAGGCACGGAGCGCTTCGCGAAATGGAAGAATTTCAAAAGCTGCATTCGCGTCAAAGTCCGCGTCTAGACACGAAGGCAGACGCGGATCTGCGTCAAAGTCCGCGTCTAGACACGAAGGCAGAAGCGGATCCGCGTCAAAGTCCGCGTCTAGACGCGAAGGCAGACGCGGATTCCAGCTCTCCCATCCGAAGTTGGATTGAAGAATTCCGCCCCTCATCAACCCTAGGTCATATACATACATCCTAAAACACCACTTTGGAGGAGGAGACACTATCTTAGGGTTAGACAACACCCTTGGAGGCAAGAACACGCTAGGAGCAAGGTGGGGAATTCTTCTACGAGTTTTTCCTTCCTCTTCCTATTTTTCATTGTTGGTTATGACTTTTAGTATTGTAGTCTTACATGCTATTATGAATAGCTAATTTGTTATCTAGGGTTTTGATGGAACCTTTTGTAGGATAAATTCTTGTTATTTTTATATAATTGAGCCGTAGTATTTTCTCTATTTGTTCAACTACGTGTTTGTTGTAGTTAATTGACAGGATCCTCAATTAGCTGTGCCTATTTAGTGTGCATAAACCGGGAGAGAGTGCATATTTAGGTAGTTGTTGAACAACATCACTCCCAAAGTATAAGAGGGATCTATAACTGCGGGTTTAAAGGCGGGATTAGGGATAACGAAGCCTTGGATGCAATCTAAAGTGAGTTGTAATAAACAAAGCCAACTAGCGTAACTCGGGAGAGTGCGTCTAGTAAATTGTGGTAATTACTCAGGAGAGAGTTACGACAATCAGAGCGCTCATGATCGGTAGAGATTACTTAGGCGAATTTATATAAAACGTAGCGGGAAGGATTCCGACAATTGGGAAAATCATAACTCTAGACCTCCTTAATCTTGACTCCAATCCTTATCCTTGTTAATTGATAGTTTTACGGCTTTCTAGATTT
>NW_017670357.1:23537-49976 GCF_001879085.1 Nicotiana attenuata
GTTTAGATGATGATATGGAAATAGAGTCGTCCGAGCCATTTGAGGAGTCAAGGAATGAGGAACAAAGTGCTTACATTCTGGAATTCTTCTTGCCAGAATGTCGGGATTACACACCTCATATAAAGGCCAAGAAGTGCAGAATACTACATTATTTTATTGGGCCAGTCAGATTCGTTCCACCACCCCAGAAGCATGATCATAGAGCAGAATCAAAACTTGGGGTCCGATTCATAAGTTCAAAGTGGAGGCAGAAAGTGATTCACGTCGTGCCGCGACGTTAAATCAAGCGCTTGTTGGGAGGCAACCCAGCTTTATTGCTTTCTTTTATTTATTTATTTATTTTTTTTAATTGTATTATTTTTGTAGTGTCAATTTTTTTATTTTCTAGGAGCATGGAAAGCAAAGGTATTGGAAGGAGGCATCAGCAAACCAAATGGTTGGAACTAAGTGTGAGGTACCCACACGAAGGACCAAGCTTGGGAGAAGTCTGAGTACCCCATGAACTGCTAGTGCTTCGGCCTTTGGCCTACCAGGGAGTTTCTTTTACCCTCTTGTATGTATGGGTGTGCATTGGGGACAATGCACAATTTTAAGTGTGGGGTGAGGAGAATATCTGGGTGACTTTTCATGCTACTTTAGCTGTGTTCGTTTAATTAAATAATTTTTTTTAAAAGATTGGACTTTTCCTGATGACGGATCTTCTAGACAGTTTTCTTGAGGGAAGCAAGTCTAAAGAAAATACCAAAAAGATTTTTTGTTTTTTGTTAGGTAGTGTAGCAATTACCTCTTGGTTTTTCTTTAAACCACGGTTCTTTTCCAAGGGTTTTATTTGAACCGGGTGTAGTTAGTTTTTTTAAGGAATAAGAGCCATTGTGTTGTGCTTTGAATTGAAACAATATCTCTTGACTTGGTTATGCCTTGAGAACAGTGGGTACTTTGGTTGTGACGCTTAGTCTCAGTTTTTGAATCTTGTAGAAGAACCTTAAATTGTATGATTTTAACTTTGCTTAACTGCTTTGACTAGAGTGTCTTGATGAATCCAATCCTGAGTGAGTTATGTGCCATGTGTGTGTAAGGATTTGTTATATTCTGTGCATTGCATTTGATGCCTAGAACTTGCCCCGTGTGTTTGCAAAGCGAAATAGTAGTGTTGTTCAATCTTGGAAGTGATATAGTCGTTTCCTTGTTGAGCCAGATATGTATATTTTACCCACCTAGTTGTTATGTATCGTAGTTAACCCCTTTGAGCCTGTAATCCTTTTTCTTTGGCAACCACATTACAAGCCTTACCCATTTGTTTGAATTAACCATCTATATAAACCTTCTAACCTCTCATGAGCACTTGAATTCTGATGATTTAGGTAAATGTTAAAGTGTGGGGTGGTTGGTTTGGCTTTTGAGTGGAACTAATGAAATCAGGCAAAGGGTGCACTGTTTTAAACAAGTAAGAGCCACTTGAATTGAAAAAAAAATATATAGTTGTATTGCTGTGAAAAAAAAAGTATTTCTTTAATAAGTGGTGACTCTTACTGTAATTGTGCTTAAAGAAGTATGGGGTAATATACAGTGATGTAAATGTGGAGTTTTGGTTTGACATAAGTGTGGGGTTTGAATGTTAAAATATATGTATTAAAGTGCTTAGGGAGGTGTAGTCACTCTTATATCTAAATGTATCCTACCCGTCCCGTAGCCTACATTACAACCAAATAAAGTCCTAATTGATCCTAGATTGAATGAGCTCGATTAGTGGAGTAGTACACTACGGGCAAGCTTATGGTGCATCTTTTGTGGCATATGAATGTTATTTCTGAGAGTGAGTGAATTCTATATATCTTGAGTTCCTAAGTGTTCTTAAATTTTATTGTGTGGAACTCCTCTCTTTTGTTGTGTGAGGGCACTTGATTCATGAAGGAAAGGTAATGTCAGTGACCTCTATGTTAGAGTAAGTGGGTGAGTTGTGAATAATGCGTGGTACTTGTGAGTCAATTGAGGTGAAGATGTTACGCTTTTGTGCTTAGTCTATTTTAAATACTCTTGGTGTGATGAGTTAGCAGAATTATTTAAAAAGGTATTCTTGCCTATGCGCTCAATTTTAAGTTGCTCGAGGACGAGCAAGAGTTTAAGTGCGGGTTTTGATAAATGATGAAAAGTGCATATTTTTAAGTATATTTGCATATTAATTCTTGTGTGTGTCGCGGGAGATTACATGATTTTCAATGTGAAATATACTCATTATGTGTTTCTTATGTGTAGGAACGAGTTTGGATGATAAATGATCAAAAGATACAGTTCGACACAAAAAGAAGAAATTAAAGGAGTGGGAGCTCGTCTACTCTCGTGCGTGGCACGAAGTCTGACGCGAAAAAGGAGAAAAATTAAGGCACAAAACAGCGAAGCGAAGCAAAGGCACGGATCGCTTCGCGAAATAGAAGAATTTCAAACGCTGCATCCGCGTCAAAGTCCGCGTCTAGACGCGAAGGCAGACGCGGATTCCAGCTCTCCCATCCGAAGTTGGATTGAAGAATTCCGCCCCTCATCAACCCTAGGTCATATAAGTACATCCTAAAACACCACTTTGGAGGAGGAGACACTATCTTAGGGTTAGACAACACCCTTGGAGGCAAGAACACGCTAGGAGCAAGGCGGGGAATTCTTCTACGAGTTTTTCCTTCCTCTTCCCATTTTTCATTGTTGGTTATGACTTTTAGTATTGTAGTTTTACATGCTATTATGAATAGCTAATTTGTTATCTAGGGTTTTGATGGAACCTTTTGTAGGATAAATTCTTGTTATTTTTATATAATTGAGCCGTAGTATTTTCTCTATTTGTTCAACTACGTGTTTGTTGTAGTTAATTGACAGGATCCTCAATTAGCTGTGCCTATTTAGTGTGCATAACTCAGGAGAGAGTGCATATTTAGGTAGTTGTTGCACAACATCACTCCCAAAGTATAAGACGGATCTATAACTACGGGTTTAAAGGCGGGATTAGGGATAACGAAGCCTTGGGTGCAATCTAAAGTGAGCTGTAATAAAAAAAGCCAACTAGTGTAACTCGAGAGAGTGCGTCTAGTAAATTGTGGTAACTACTCGGGAGAGAGATACGACAATCAGAGAGCTCATGATCGATAGAGAATACTTAGGCGAATTTATAGAAAACTTAGCGGGAAGGATTCCGACAATTGGGGAAATCATAACTCTAGACCTCCTTAATCTTGACTCCAATCCTTATCCTTGTTAATTGATAGTTTTATGGCTTCCTATATTTCTTAGTTAATTAGATAAAAATAAATATTATAATCTTTATAATTAGAAAATTGTTTGGACTTGTGTTTCTTAGCGATATTGAACAACTATAGCTAAGCCTTAGTTCTCTGTGGGATTCGACTTCGGACTTGTAAACCGGATTATATTTGCAACGACCGCTTAGTCATTTTTATAAGGCATAGTTGGGCGTGATCAATCCATTGCTTGATTCTACTCACTCTATACCTCGCGGTAGTTTGAGTGATTTTGCCCGAATTGACTTTCTCAAGACCGATTGGGATATGCGAATTTGCACAAGCAATTGAGGATCAAGTCGGGTATTACGATCTCTTGGTTTAACCCTCTAATTGGGGCTATCAATTCTCTTGAGTATGCCCCAAATCCTTGTTGGACTAATTCTAGAGACACAAGCTCTCTTTCTCAAGAAGAGCAAAAGTCAACTAAACACAAACTAGTATTTGCAACCACTAATTTAGCAATTAAACATGGAATTGGCCAAATATCAAACACCCATAGTCAATCAAGCTCTAAAATACAAGTCCCATTAATTACCCACACTAGGGTTGAGCCACAACTCTAGCTGATGGGTCTAACTACTCATATTTAGAGAGAGAAATAAAGAAATAGATGAAGAAAAACACATATTAATTAATTACTAAGATAAACTAGAAGATACAATGTTGAAATGAAGATAAAATTGTTCAAAATAGCTAAAGAGATGGAAGTCACGAGCGCAGCTCAGTACAAAATCTATCTGCCCGACCTAAAAATGGAAAAGAAGCTATTTATGCTAAGCTGACAATTCTGGACAAAAATACCCCTGCGGGGCTAGTGCGGACCGCACAAAATGGTCTGCGGCCGCACTAAGGATCTGAACTTGAAAACCCATCTCTCTGAACTTAGGCACTGCGGACCGCAGAGAATGGACTGCGGCTGTGGAGGCTTCTAGTGCGGTTCGCATAAAATGGAGCGCGGACCGCATTGGCTTGAAACTCGGAAGTTGGCAACTCTCTGATCCTTCTTAGTGCGGACCGCACTAAATCGAGTGCGGCCGCATTGATCCTAGTGCGAACCGCATAATACCTAGTGCGCCCGCATTGCCCCTTTTACCTGAATGCCACCTCTCTGAACCTCACAGTGCGGACCGCACAGAATGGTGTGCGGCCGCACTGGCCTTGTTTTGCCTGAGCTTTGTCTTGTCTTGATACTTGTGCAAGTTTCACTCCTTTTGAGTTGGTCATTGACTTCTTGTCACTTTGTTGATCAAAACTGCAATCAAGCACAACTTGTGATCCTTTCGGACTATTTTGTACACATTTCTAATCAAAACTTAAGCAAGAAGGAGTATAAAATGTATCAAAATCCCTAGTTATCAGACACTCTATAAGTCTTTCTCTCATGAAAAATCTGCATTGTGATGTGACCTCTATATTTGATTTTCAACATCTTTCTTCTCTGTTTGACCCTGTTGGTAACTCTGTTTATGAGGAACCTGTGAGGATGTTTATGAAAACCTGTTTGTGAATGACAAAGATGATTTGGAATCTACGGTGCTAGGACCTAGAATTGTTCTGGACTCTTATCAATTTGAAAATATTTTCTCTGCTAAGTTTAGTGGGGTTGATGTTTTTGTACAAAATTCTTGGCCAAAAGATTTTGAAGAAGCCAAAATCTTTTTATCTGATAACCCTCCTAATATTTGCCCCAAGAACCTCAAGTTTGAACATCGTGTCTTGGCCCACATGATTGTTACTACTTTACTCCCCAGAATGGGGTCCCTTAGCTCTTTATCCACTAGAGATATTTTTGTCCTTTACTGTCTTGTTAATAATAAAAGACTGAATTGGTGTGTGTGGATTCGCCAATATATGCTTGAAAGTATTAGGGACATATTTTCCTTCGTTGCTTGTTTACCATATGGTCTGCTCATCTCACACATTCTCGAAGTTATGAAGGTAGACTTCGCACCCTTTACACCCAAGCACATTTCTAGCACTTATGATAAGACAACCTTTTCAATGATTGGGTACACCTTGGGTAATGATGGATGGGTTAAGCGCGCCAAAGTTGAAAGTATTCCAGTGCCAGTTGAAGTTAAAACTGAACAACCAACATCTCAGTCGACTGCCTCTCAAAATCTTCAGCAGATGCAGAAATATTTAGATAAGGTAAAATAGCTAGTAGTTGAGATGAAGGAGCAGGTAGATAAGATCGGGGAAGTCACTAAGGAGACAGGTACAAATGTGGCTAAGCTTAGAATGGATATAGGAGCTACACGAAGACAAGGAACCTGGACATTTAATTGTATGACTGAAAAGATGGATACGCTTGTCAAAGATGTCGAGAATTCCTATGACTCCTTCTGCACCAAAGTGATTAACACTCTCAAGTACTTCCTCTGAAGAAACTAATGTGCATTTGGGTGATGGTCAAAAACAATATTTTCGCTTTTCTTGTTTTTTGCTTGCTTGCTGGTGGTTCTAGCAAACTTTTTCTTTTTGGGTCTGTATAACCTATGCCTCTGCTGAAGGCATTACTTTTGCTGCACTATCTCGCTAGTTATTATGTATATTACTTCCTATATTACTTGTCTTGGTTGTTTTCTTTTCCTTTTTGATCGATGTCAAATGAGGAGAATAGAGAAGTAAACAGGTAGATAAGTAATTCAACCTCTCAGGGGGAGCAAGCATAAACTCAGGGGGAGAAACTCAACTCAAATCAGGGGGAGCAACTTGGAAGTGAAATAAAAAGGGAAGTCTCTTAATTAATGTCTCATAATTAATGTTTACACTCTCTTGATTGTCATCATCGAAAAGGTGGAGATTGTTAAGTTAAATTCCAAGGTTTCAATGATGACATTGTTCACTTACCTGTTTTGCAAGAATCATCAAAAGGAAAGAAATCCAATGTGAAGCTGTCCAAAGATGTGATTGCTAAATCAATGGACAAGAAGAAGGAATCAAAAATAAGTAGATCCATTCGGCCTCAATCAAGGAAATTAGATTACAAATCATGGAGCTATTGCCAGCAAATATTCAGTATCCTTAATTAAGCTCAATCAAAGTCTTGATTGTATTGTGAATGAATGTTGTGAAAAGGAAGTCACGAACGAATCCGGCCCTTCCCAAGAATAGGATTCGAGGAGGCACCCTTAGGTCAAATCCTTTTAAAGATCTCGTGCCTCTATTTTTGGTTAAGGCTCAACGGCTCTTTCCTCTCCTATAGAAGTTTGTTAAGATCAAATGGAAGACTTGCCCAACTACACACATTATTTTCTAAGTCTCTCTACTTCTCAGCCTAAACACTATAATTATTAGTTTACTAGTTTCTCAAAAGATAAGAAGAGTTAGAACACAAAAGAGAGTTTTGTCACTATTCGAAATTCATTGTTGCTGTACTTCGTTGGTGGTGAACGAATCAAAACCATCTGTATTGTAATACTTTCAAGATCTAAAGGGAACCCTTGTGACCCAAGGGAAACTAGATGTAAGTACCATACCGGTACCGAACTAGTATAAAATTGTTGTGTGTCATTCGCTTTCCATTTACTGTTATTTTACATTTTGCTCTCAATCTAGTCAACTAAAATCATTGTTAGTCGTCTAATTTTTAATAGACTAAAATTCACCCCCCCTCTTGTACTTTCAATTCCACCTTTGCATCCCGAACCTGCCTCGCTAGAGCTACTGTTGCTATAGGCTGAGCGTAGGTCTTCCTACATATGGGAGGGGCAGTTATTGGCCCAGACGTTCCGTGCTAGAAGAGTAGACGATATGTGGGACTTTCTTAGGGTCCACCATCTCCATCCTCATATAGTCAGAAGGCTTCAAGATACGGGTTTCTACAAAATTGTTGAGATCAACCGGCTGTAGCTGGATTGGTCGGTTATCACGACTTGGATAGAGCGGTGGCGACCGGAGACGCACACATTCCATTTGCCCATTGGCGAGGCCACTATCACCCTTCAGGACGTGGAGGTTCTGTATGGGCTGTCGGTTGATGGACATCCTGTTGCTTTACCGCATGCCATCAGAGAGTACGCGGAAGATCAATATCTGGAGATATTGCAGCAGCTCACCAGTTTCCAGCTAGCTGATGAGGGTGCATTGATTGGGGCTAGTCGTCTGTAGTTGATGCCCATCCAGCTGCATCTGGAGGCGATGCATGCTGATATTATGGTTGATACACCAGATCTTCATATTAACCAGTACACGAGGCTGCTGCTTATGTTTGGAGGGGTATTGTTCCCGAACACTTTGGAAAACCTAGTCAGATTGAGATTTTTTCATTATCTTGGGCGGCTAGATGATTTACATGATTACAGTTGGCGTGTTACTGTTCTTGGTTACTTGTATAAGCAGATATGCCGGGCGAGCATGTGCACGCAGCGAGACATTGCAGGATTTTTGCTGCTGCTGTAGGTGAAAACATAGTCAAATACTCTCTTCATTATAACATACAACCTAAAAATATACCTTAAATTTTACGTCCAAATTGTATATTAGGTTTTGGGCCTGGGAGCAGTTCCTAAGTTGCAGCCACCTCTACCACCCATCTCTTCGGGTGCACCACCTTCACCGTTTTTCCCTTTAGCTAGGAGATGGGTTGATAGGCTAGGATACAAACGCGAGTACGAGGCTCGACAAAATCTCCCCTATTGCAGGAATTTGTTGGATTTGCTGGAGGTCGCGTAGGTAATTGTATACTTAAGTTTACTTGGCCTGGATTTATATGTGCTGCGTATACTCACCATTCCTATTTTTATGTAATAGTTCATTTGGAGGCCATACGACGACGAGCTAATAGCTGGTTTGCCCGATTATTGCTCGACCGACCGACTTATGTGGAGCTCTTCCGTCACGTTGATGTGTCTCGATATTGTCAAGCATCATGCTACCGAGCGAAATGTTCTACCCATTGGGACTTGATTTACAGTTTAATTCCCTGTTTCTAGGCCTTGAAAGCCTCCTTTTATCTCACCTCGATTTGTGTGCACGGTTCGGGCATATATCCGGAACGCTTTTATGTGGAAATTTGATAAAAATTCTAATTTGGCCTTTAAAATTGAATATAAGCTGACTTCAGTCAACATTTTGGGTAAACAGACCCGGACCCGTGATATGACGGTCCCGCAGGGTCCGTAGAAAAATATGGGACTTGGGTGTATGCCCGAAATTGAATTCCGAGGTCCCAAGCCCGAGAAATGAATTTTTGAAGAAAATTATTTAACTGAAATTATAGGAGTTTTTGGAAACTTAAATGTGTTTGAATTTGATGGTATCGGGCTCGTATTTTAGTTCCGGAGCCCGGTAGGTCTTATAAGATATTTAAGTTGTGCCTGTAAAATTTGGTAAGAAACGGACTTCATATTTTGTGAACGGTAGTTCGGATTTGCGAAGAAAGCAGGGCAGGCCTACCTTCGCATTTGCGAAGCCTGGGCCGCAGTTGCGAGTTCGCATTTGCGAACATGACATCGCAAATGCGATATTTGCACCTGTGCAACTTATAACCTAGACGAAATTTCTTCATTTTTCAAACTTTCTCAAAATCTAAACTCTCTTGGGCGATTTTCCAAAGACAAGTTTTTCTCCAAATCATTAATAAGTCATTTCTAACTCATTTTCTTCAATCTATAACATCTTTTTACATGGTTTCAATTCAAAATCAAGGGGTTTACATGGGAATTGGGTGATTTTGGGTAGAGCTTAGGATTTTCAAATTTTGGGGATTTGGACCTTGATTTGAGGTCCGATTTCAAAACAAATTATATATTTGAGTTTGTGGGTGAATGGGTAATCGGGTTTATGTTCGAACCTCGGGTTTTGACCAAGCAGACCCGGGGTCAATTTTTGACTTTTTGGGGAAAATGATAGAAAACCTATAAGTAAGCATTGGGTATGAATTCTTTAGCATTTATTGATGTTGTTAAATTAATTTGGGCTAGATACAAGTAACTTGGAGGCGAATTCTAAAGGAAAAGCGGTGTTTGAGGCTTGAGTTGGCCGTGGAAGTTCGAGGCAAGTGTTTGGCCTAACCTTAGCTTGAGGGAATAGGTGTTGTGTCTTAATTTCTATGTGTTGGTGTCAAGTACGACGTATAGATGAGGTGACGAGTATCTATACGTTGGTGTCAAGCATGCCCATGAGTCTTATATTCGGATTTGTTGTGATTTTACTATATATTGATCATGCTTAACTTGATGGTTAGCAACCGTGGGATAAGAATTATGATTATCTTCGTCGTATTTGTTTATCGTTGAGCATTGGCTCCAGTTGAGGTTTCATTTGTGAAGTTAATTGTTGGTAAAAGTTTGGTTATAGCTAATTCCCTTGCCGGGACGTATTTAATTCTTACTGTTGGTTTCCTTGCCGGGATGTATTTATTCTTGTTTTTGATTCCCTTGCCGGGATATTGTTGTTTCCTTATTGTTTCCTTGCCAGGATTCTTTTGTGATTGGTGTTGATTTGTATATTTGGATCGGGTTGCATGCCGCAACAATATTATATGGGATCGGGTTGCACGCCGCAACAAGGAGTATTAAGGGAGGACAGGAGGGGTGGGGTTGCACGCCGCAACAGTGATATATGATTTGGTTCGGGTTGCATGCCGCAACAGTGATATATGATTTGGATCGGGTTGCACGCCGCAACAGAGATATATGATTTGGATCGGGTTGCACGCCGTAGCAGTGATATACGATTTGGATCGGCTTGCATGCCGCAACAGTGATATATGGTTTGGATCGGGTTGCGCGCCGCAACAATAAAGAATAAAAGTGGACATTAATTCGTACTGTTTCTTTATTCTGGCTGATGTGAAATTTAAGATATTCTTTATGCTTTTCTCCTGAGATTCTGTTGGTACTTGATATTCCCCACATCATGTTCCCCTTCCCATCTTTAACTGCTAGTTCCTGTGATTAATTGCACAGGTTTATTTGGTAGTCCTGTCCTAGCTTCGTCACTATTTCGCCGAGGTTAGGCTTGACACTTACCAGCACATGGGGTCGGTTGTGCTGATACTACACTCTGCACTGTGTGCAGATCTCGGTACCGGAGCTTTTGGACCTTAGCGAGGTTGCTACCTTCAGTCCAGCGGAGACCCGAGGTAGTCCTGCAGACATCCGCAGGCCTTGGCGTCCCCTTCTATCTTTATTTTCTGCTTACATTTTCTTCAGAGACAGACTTGTATCTTTCTTTTCAGTCCACTGTTTGTAGTATTCGTAGATGGTCCGTGATATTGTGACACCAGTTCTGGGTAGAGATGTATTTTGTATTGTTCATACTAGTATTTGTCTAAGTTATCAGATTTCATCATCCGCATTTCTTTTATTATTACTTTTATTCCGCTGTTGATCGTATTTTGATTTAAAATTGTTAAAAGGTTAAGGAAAAGGGCATTAAGATCTATAATACTCGGCTTTCCTAGCTTTCACGAGTAGGCGCCATCACGACTCCCGAGGGTGGGAAGTCCAGGTTGTGATAGCAGATGAAGCAGCATACCGGCGAGGGAGCAACCGCTTTGCATGAGTATGGCTGGCAGTTTACAGATCTGGCAGCCCGGACATTACAGCGAGCAGGAGATGATGAGCGCTTAGGATACGAGGCTGATTATGTGGGCCAGAGCAGTACCAATGTGGGCCAGCAGTATTGTTGAACGTGGTCGACGTGGCAGGAATGCCTAGAGAGGTTGGGATGTCGCACGAGGTCGTGGGGGTCGGCGAGGAGGTGGTCCCCAGCAAGGGGGCGTTGAGGCACCTGTTGAGGATGTTGGAGTTGATCAGCCGGGTGACCACCCTGAGCCAGACCATGCTCCTAGTGATATGCCATCATTCAGCCTGCAGCTTACTCTAGGGACTTCGCAGGTGACCCCGTCAGCTCCATTGTTGACCGCGTGCACGGCTTACCTCACATGAGTGGGATGAGTATTTTCCTGCCCCTCCAGAGCCATCGACGGTTGCTGATGATCGTCCGGTACAAGATGCGGATAGTGGGCGCCGACTGAGTTATGGCTCATCACCGACAGATGGTGAGGATCTTTCACAAGATTTGGTTAGTTTGTATTACTATTATTTATATTTGTATTTATCGCATTGATTAGTCATAAATATCTAAAGCCTTTTTTGAAGCTATCATCTGTCACGACCCCAACCCCGATCGTGATGGCGCCCAACACAATGCTAGGCAAGCCCGACCATTTCAACACTCTCAATCCCTCATATAGAGTTCATTACCAATTAACAGGGTTTAAATACCAAATTAACATGAATAGAAATCTGTAACAGAAGGTAAAATGTGCAGAAAATAAGGTAACATCACTACGTAGCCCGCCGATCCGGTGTCACGAGTCAACAGCCTCTAATACAAGTTCGAGAAACAGCCTAAACAAGAAGTAGTCTAAAATACTGAAGGTAAAGAGGATAGAGGGAGAAATCGGGTCTGCGGACGCCATGCAGCTACCTCGATGACTCCGGTAAAGTCTGGACAGCAGAAATAGCTCGAACTACGCTTCAGGGATACCTGTATCTGCACATACGGTGCAGGGAGTAATGTGAGTACTCCGACCCAGTGAGTAATAATAATAAATAATGACTGATGGAAAGAAATCTCGCAAAAACACTACGCAGTTCTATATCAAGCAGTAAGAACATTTAAGCAACAACTAAATGAAGAAGTCAGGAAAAATCCTTTAAGCCAGTACTGAACACATATGCTTTTCACAATAACTGAAGTCATAAGTATACCGCTGCGGCGTGCAGCCCGATCCGTATATCGCTGTGGCGCACAGCCCGATCCATAGTAAATATACTGCTGCGGCGTGCAGCCCGATGCAATAATAATAGTCGACTGCGCTCACTGGGAGTGTGCAGACTCCGGAGGGGCTCCTACAGCCCAAGCGCTATACTGCCGCGGCGTGCAGCCCGATCCATAAAATATACTGCTGCGGCGTGCAGCCCGATCCGTATAATATACTGCTGCGGCATGCAACCCGATCCATATATATGTATATATACCTTGCTGCGGCGTGCAGCCCGATCCATAACATATCAGTCATCCTCACTATTGGGTTCTCAACCCCTCTCAGTCAATATAAACTTCGCCCCTCGGGCATACTAAGATAAGATATGGATCCCAACCCACATATTACTCTCATTCATGTTTAGCTATCTCAAATGCCGGTTCATATTTTATTAAATAGTTAGAAACATGACTGAGGTATGATTTTTAACAAGTAAAGTGAGGTCAATCAGTGCGAATGCCCCTAAGGGTTCTACAGGTCGGCACAAGGCCCCAAACATGGCAACTAGCCCAAATCATGATGATAAACAAATCAGTTTGATCAAATACGCAGTAAAATATCAAACGGGACGGACCAAGTCATAATCCCCAGTAGTAAACAACCCTGCGCTCGCCATTAAGCACGTGTTTCACCTCAATATAGCACTACGTTATGCAAACCGGGGTTTCAGACCCTCAGGACATCATTACCATTACTCACCTCAAGCCAGCCAAAATCCTAGCTCGCTATGCCCTTGCCTCGCAAATCAACCTCATCGCGCGTCGAATCTGGCCAAAACCACAACGAATACGTTACAATAGGCTAACAGAATATAACCCAATAGAAAAGACTCGAAAAACATCGAAATTCACGAAATTGGCAAAACCCGAGCCCCGGGCCCACTTCTCAAAATTGGCGACACCGCAGATGCGGTGGAAGAGTCGTAGGTGCGAAAGGGTGAAGCCATGGGGTTTCTGCAGAAGCTAACAATTAACCGCAAAAGCGAGGTCCGCAAATGCGGATAGAGGACCGCAGAAGCGGTTGTGGACTTAATGAGAATCCGCAGAAGCGGAGGTATAACCGCAGAAGCGGTAGCCGCAAATGCGGTAAAGGAACCGCAGATGCGAAAATCACTGTTCAGCGAAGGGTTTACAGCTCATTTTGTTCCGCGAGCTTAAGTTCATTTCCACCATTTTTGATTGACCTTGTGAGCTCTTGGATGGAAATTGAAGGGGATTTCGACTAGGTGTGATTGAAGGTGAGTTCCTTGGCCTAACTACGTGATTTAATGGTAGAATTAACATGGAAATTTGTGGAAATTCATCAAAAAAGGGTAAAGCTAGGGCTTGGGAATTTAGTATTTCAAAGTGGAATTTGAGGGGTCAATGGACTCTGATTTTGGTAATTTTGATATGTATAGACTCGTGGCGAGATAAGGAATCCGGTGATGTTAATTTTCTGATTTTTCGGGAAGTGGGACCGGGGCTCGGGTTTTGCCAATTTCGTGAATTTCGATATTTTTCGGGTCTTTTCGATTGGATTATATTCCGTTAGCGTATTGTAACGTATTCGTTGTGGTTTTGGCCAGATTCGACACGCGAGGAGGTTGATTTGCGAGGCAAGGGCATAGTGAGCTAGGATTTTGGCGGGCTTGAGGTGAGTAATGGTTATAAATGATGTCCTGAGGGTTTGAAACCCCGGATTTGCACAACGTAGTGCTATATTGAGGTGAAACACGCACTTAATGGCGAGCGCGGGGTTGTTTACTACTGGGGATTGTGACTTGGTCTGTCCCGTTTGATATTTTACTGCGTATTTGATCAAACTGATTTGTTTATCATCATGATTTGGGCTAGTTGCCATGTTTGGGGCCTTGTGCCGACCTGCAGAACCCTTAGGGGCATTCGCACTGATTGACCTCACTTTACTTGTTAAAAATCATACCCTCAGTCATGTTTCTAACTGTTTAACAAAATATGAACCGGCTTTTGAGATAGCTAAACCAGAATGAGAGTAATATGTGGGCTGGGATCCCTATCTTATCTTAGTATGCCTGAGGGGTGAAATTTATATTGACTGAGAGGTGTTGAGAACCCAATAGTGAGGATGACTAATATGTTATGGATCGGGCTGCACGCCGCAGCAAGGTGTGTGTGTGTATATATATATATATGGATCGGGCTGCACGCCGCAACAGTATAGCGCTTGGGCTGTAGGAGCCCCTCCGGAGTCTGCACACCCCTAGTGAGCGTAGTCGACTATTATTATTGGATCGGGCTGCACGCCGCAGCAGTATATTTACCATGGATCGGGCTGTGCGCCACAACAATATACGGATCGGGCTGCACGCCGCAGCGGTATACTTATGACTTCAGTTATTGTGAAAAGCATATGAGTTGAGTACTGGCTTAAAGGATTTTTCCTGACTTCTTCATTTAGTTGTTGCTTAAATGTTCTTACTGCTTGATATAGAACTGCGTAGTGTTTTTGCGAAATTTCTTTCCGTCAGTCATTATTTATTATTATTACTCACTGGGTCGGAGTACTCACATTACTCCCTGCACCGTATGTGCAGATACAGGTATCCCTGAGGCGTAGTTCGAGCTATTTCTGCTGTCCAGACTTCACCGGAGTCATCGAGGTAGCTGCATGGCGTTCGCAGACCTGATTTCTCCGTCTATCCTCTTTAACTTTAGTATTTTAGACTATTTCTTGTTTAGGCTGTTTCTCGGACTTGTATTAGAGGCTCTTGACTCGTGACACCGGATCGGTGGGCTATGTAGTGATGTTACCTTGTTTTCCGCACATTTTACCTTCTGTTACATATTTCTATTCATGTTAATTTGGTATTTAAACCCTGTTAATTGGTAATGAACTCTATATGAGGGATTGAGAGTGTTGAAATGGTCGGGCTTGCCTAGCATTGTGTTGGGCACCATCACGACCGGAATTGGGGTACTGACATCATCCTTGCCCGTCACGGAGGCCACTTTGTGTGACACTGACATGCCTGAGACGGATGATTATGTTCAGGAGCCCGATGAGACCATGGTAAGACATTTTAAATTTTTTTAGCTAACATGTACATTACTAATATATATTTCATATACTAAAATATCTTATTATTCTTTAGGTTACTGCTGGACCAAGGCCCCAATTACCGAGCCTGCCAACCTTAATGACGATCATGCTACACTGCGTCCTTCGATAAAGAGGCGACGTGATGAGGATGATCCTAATAGTGTAGCCAGGCGGGATGGGATGCGCCTCAGGCTAGCAGCTGCTTTAAAGCATAAAGGTTGTGGGACACATTGATTAATTTTATTTTATGTACATATGACATTCAGTAAATAATAGCAACATTATTTATGATTTATATTATATGCACATTATGTTTTTGTTTCTCGGGTTCTCTGTTATTTTAATACTACACAACTAATGAAAATATATGACATGGAAAGCATAAAGATAAAATACTACACTCAACACATACATGTGTTTGTTTAGTCACTATCGCTCATTATTCTCTACTTCAACCACTTAAATTTCTCTTCCAACCTATTTTTTTCTTCTTCCGCCTCTTTTAGTTTCTCCTTCACCGCCGCAAGTTGTCGTTGTAGTTTAAAGCTCTGGAGTTCGTATTCATCGGTCATATTCCAAGCATATTGCAAACAATGTTTGTGATATTCCTGATAAATGGGTTCATCATACCATTATTCAAATCTACACTAATTGCCATCCTACAAATGGGGATTATAACACAACACTATTAATTAACATGTTATATAAAAAATATAATCAAATATTTTTTTGCAAAACAATAACTTACAAGTTGTTACATATCCAGCGTCTGTGCCCCACATTACCATTTGACCAACATGGCTTCAAAATCGCAAGTTTGCCACAATAACAAATACGTATGTCATTGCGTCCAGCCATTTCTTAATGCAAGATAAATGCAAAATTGTTGAATTTTTTTTCTACTTGATGCAAATAATAACTAAATGCACTAGGCTTTTATAGGCAAGAAAAAACACATAACGTGGTATTTCACCGCGCTATGCTTCGCGTGACAATGATTATTTAGGGTACAATACAGCTTTTCTAGAACGACAGCTGTAAATAACTAATTTTTGCTCTTTCTTTTCTCCTATATTGCACCTTTTAAGATTTATTTTGTGTGTGTTTGTAGATTTTAGAATTAGAGTTTTTAAATATTGAGTGATGGGGTTAAAGGGATTTGGTCTTGCCATTTTAAAGCACAAATTGGCCGAAAACATGGACCAATTCGTTGGCCCAAGAGTATCTGACCCGCCCAACCTTCATGCCACTACCAGATACGCCAAAACGACGTAGTTTCGTTTAAGTTGCTGAGATTGAATCTCAACCACCCATCTTAATTGGATCTTATGGCCATAAATCACCCTTATCTTAGGTATTTAAAGACCCCAATTCCCAAATTTTGCCCCCATTTTTCCCTATTTTCTCTTCCCCTCTCTTCTCTTCTCCTCTCTGCCAGACCCGCCGCTGCCGTCGCTCTTCCGCCGCTGGAAAACGCCTACCGGCGGTGGCTGTCATCCAAACCACCCCAAAATCTCACCATACAATTCCCTCAACCTTCTCTTTCATAATCTCCAACCCAAATCCCTCAAAACTCGCTCAAATTCCCTGAATTTTAGATCTAGGAAACCCTAGCCGCCATTTTTTTGCCCAAATTCTTGAAGCTCTGGTCACCACTACCCTACAACACATACATTAGTGGATAAAGCTCTACAATACCTACCCTTTCCCCTTGATCTTCACCCAAAACTCCGTTCGAATTCCGGCGACCACCACACGCCGCCACCACTGCCGCTGCTCACTTTTCTTTTCCTCTTTATTGTGTTCTTCCCTTCTGCCCCTACTGACTCACTACTACTGCCCGAACTCACCACAACCACCTACTCACATGGACCTATGTTTTAAAACATATTCAACCCAAAGACACTTATTTCCTTTTGGCACGACGCTGAGTTCAATGAAATTAGCGTCTGCCGAAATGAAACGAGTGTTTCAAGGTTGGACAGCCACCACTTGGCATCCTCGGGATCATCTCGTTGCTCGATTCGTCGTCGAATATCTCAGAGCTTGGTATAAACTCAAATCCTTATCCTTTCCTCCAAGTTTTTGATTTTCTGTTTCCCGTTATTTGTTTGTAGTTTTGTTATAATTCTTTTTAGTGATCATTTCAGTTAGCTCTTAATCTATTCTCTGATTTTTTTGTTTAACTTAATTGATTATGTTAGTTTGTGTCATTGTTGACGTATTTTTGCTTTGCTTTACGCCGTTTAGTTCTGATTTTAGGTTAGTATTTCTAATGTTCGTTTTGGTTCAAGCATATTATTTTTAAGTACTTCATGCTTTAATACTTGTTTCTTGCTTGGTTTCAATCTTGAAGTTCTCTTTCTTCTTGTTGGTTAATAGTTCAATCAGTAAATTGGTTTCTAGTTATTTGTTTTTTAGTAAGTGATTTGGTACTGATGTTGATAAAATCTTAAAGGTAGATGGGTTTGATCATGACTTAGGATACTAGTAGATTACTTTTTACTAGTAGGATGGCTGAAATGACTCTTTGCTTCTGCTATAGCAGATTTTCAGGCTGTCCTTTCACCTTTTGGACAACTTTTGAATAGTGTTTTGCACACAAAGTCAATCCTTTTAGGACAGACTTTCGGTGAACCAAAATCTGTCCAAAAAGTAATTTTTATTTGCCTATTTAGGGGTTGGTCTTTCCTCACTTGACACTGGATCACACATTTGTTGGACAGTTTTTACACCCTAAAAATATAATTTTGAGAGTAAAAAATCAGCAACTAAAGCACCCTTTAGTAAGCTGAAATGGTGAGCTTTGTATGTAAATTTTAGAGTGCAAACCTTTTAGAAAAGTATAAGTCTTTCTTTAGAGTTGGTTCTGGGTTTCTTCTCTAAGATTTTTGGGCTGTTTAAACATGAAACTGCTGCTGTTTTCTGCTGTGTTTGCTGCTGTTTTTTTTTTCTGCGGAGCTCCATTTTTCACTGCTGTATTTATTTTCTGCAATCCAGGTATTTTTCAAATTTTGCAATGCAGATTTTTATAACCAATGGATGAAAATATGGGTCTTTTTCAGCTCCTAGGATATGCTCAATGTGCTTTACTGGAATGAATGAATGTTTAGCGTGTTACTTATGTTTAAAGCATGTACATCTGTAATATTTGGTTAATCTTCTATTTTTTTTCCACATATGTAGCTCAAACAACATTCTGTGAAGTGTATCTAGTTAAGGAAAAGAAATATTTTGTTTTCCAGAAATATTTATATGTAGATGTTCGTTTCTTTTTGCCTTGGTTTCATATATTTAATGTTAGTCATTTTAACTCCCCTCTTAGTGTTCAAAAAGTAACAGATAGTAATATGTCTCTTAGTAATATTTCTCTTCATGGCAAGTTGATGAAATTGGACAAGGTATGTGACTGAGTGTACTGGTAGGTTGGAAAGAACCAGTGGAAGAATACCTTTGTGTTATTAATGTGTTGAATATCCATTATTTAAGAATGAAACATGTGTTTTCCTAGGTACATGTTTAGGAACTCATATTTTTAATGCATTATTTTATCCTTAGTCACATGTATTAGCTTTGGCTTCATTCTTTTTTTTTTAAAAAGAAAATAGTTTAGGTTGCTGTCACTCTTGTATTAGTTACGTTTATTTCATGCTCTTGTTAACGACGGGGCGACGCAAGTTTGAACTAATCAAGCCGGAGTAATAGACAAGAGTTTTGCCCAACCTTTAAAATAATACATATGTTATATATTCCATTTTTAATTAAGATTTTTCTTTATAAACTAGAGTTATGTAATCGCCCCTTAATAATTAATTTAAACGCTAGAAAATTAGTAGGCGCGCTTTAACTCACGGAATCGCTTGCATAGCGTGATGCTTAACATTCAATAAATTAATTCAATAATATCATACCATACCCATTAGTTTAATTAATTTCTAATTTAATTAATTCTTTTGCTAAAATCGCGGATTCGCTTGCGTAGCGTGATACTTAATATATTAATAATTTGTTTAAGTGTAGTAACTTTTTTTCAAAAGTAATAATGTACTAATTATCTTTGTCATAATTGCGGATTCTCTTGCATAGCGCTGTTATGATAAAATTAATAAATTTTGTCTCTCTCACGCATTCGCTTTCGTAGTGTGGTTTGACATCTTATTATTCAATTTTTTTTAATTTTCCTAATAATCTGGATATAAAAGCGGCAAGGTAACATTATAAAAAAGTATATAAATATCAATTTGTCCAAAATTAATTCAAGCCAAGTCTATGTCAATAAAGCAACCGTGCTAGAACCACGGGACATGGGGAATGCCTTACACCTTCTCCCCGATCAACAGAATTTCTTATTCGGACTTTATTTTCGCAGACCAATAATAAAAGAGTCAAACCTTCATTTGACTAGGGATTCAAATAAAAGGTGACTTGGAACACCAAAAAATTAGTTCCTAGTGGCAACTCTGAATAACAAAAATAATCCCTATTTCAAAATTTCTCACTTTAATTGGAAAAAATATTTAACCCACAAAACTCATAACAACACATATCTTTTGGGATAGAAAAGGGGTATGACAACTCGGCGACTCTGCTGGGGATAACCAGAATTTGAGCTTGTACACGTTGACCTTTTATTTGACTTTATTTATTTTGTATATATTGTGATTTTTTTGTGCCTAATGTGCTACCTGTTCGCTTTTTTACCGCTTTGATATTGTTGAGGTGTACATATAAACTATCTTCTCACGCACCCTTCTGAGTCTTCTTGAAATTAAAAATTGGGCATTTGTTTGACATAACCCCCTTTCTTTGAGATAGCCGAGGTGCTTGTCACCCGGTGAAGGATTTTAGTAACACATGTTTTAGGTGGGGAGCACCACAGCTAAGCCAGAAAGCAATGCTACCGGTACACTGACCCTCCTCGGCTCGAGTTGTGCGCTCGAGTAAGCCAGTCTAGATACCTTCTCCAATAGGATTTAAACCTAGAAGAACAAACCTCATGCCGGATATCCCTAGGTTCTCTTTATTTGCATCACATGCATTTGACTTAGCGAAGCTCGGCACATGGGCCGGGTCGTATAAGACAGGTATCCTCTTTGAGACCATCATGTTCACTTATGTGCTACTTGCTACATAATTTGGAAGGCTTACTTGCATTGTTGACCGACTTTAAAAAATTAGTTGAGCGGAATTATTAAAAAAAAAATAAAAAATTATTCTCCTAGTTTAGTACAAATAATCCTTTCTTTACTAAGATTTTGTAGTAGTCTGGCGTGAGGTGTAAAGATTAATTTTCATAAAAACCAAAAGAGAAAAATACTCAGTTTCACCGAACTACGAGGGTTTGATTCTCATTGGATGTGAGATACGTAGGCAACCTCCACCGGATTCAGCCTACATTTTTTTTAAAAAAAAGGAGCATAAAATTTTGGCATGTGTATAAATTTTTCGGAAAAAAATGATGTTATTTTTGTCACCTTTTACTGTTTTACCCTCGTATTCCGACCGTTTTTCCAACACAGCCTTAAAATCTTCCTCGAAAGTGCTGAAAGGCCATTTTTTGTAAAATAGCTATTTTGTCCATCTTTGTTCGCTTTTTATCACTTTGCCCTTTGGTTCGGCCTTTTTTTGTCGAGATAGCTTAAAACCTTCTACGGAAGTGCCGAAAGGCTGTTTTCGTAAAAAATAGCCATCTTATCTAGTTTTGTCTGGTTATATTTACTGAGACAGCCTTTGAACCTCTCTCGGGAGTACCGAAGGGCCGTTTTCGTTAAAATAGCCATTTTGTATATTTTGTCTATTTTTATTATTTTGTCCCTATGCTTGGCCCTTTTTGCCGAGACATCCTTTAAGACTTCTGTGGAAGTATCAAAGGGGCCGTTTTCCAAATAATAGCCCTTTTACTACTTTTTGTGTCTGCTAATTTTCAAAAAATAAAATTCACTAAAATAATAGATCGAGTCCTAAATTGGCCGAAAAAAAAGAATGATAAGAATTTGCATATAGTTTAGGTAAGTCCTAACCTTTTTTATCTTATTCTTAGGTTCACCATGAATTCTCCACAAAGAAGCAGTCAAAAGGGTAAGGGACGAGACACCTCCTATGTTCTTGATCAGAGATAAGACCCAGAGTAGTCTCTGTAATTGGTAGGCTAGTTTTGCTACATGGGAACATAATCAAGTATTTAAGCACCTCAAGTTTCTCGAAAACATTAGGGGAATTAAGCCTAACAGAGATTTAATCGAGGCTCTAGTGGGTTTATAAGACCCCGTGAACAATGTCTTCAGGTTCAAAGATTGTGAAATGACGCCTACACTGGAAGAATTAGGTGGGTTCACCGGATTGGGGAGAGACCTTCGTAGGAAAAAGCCTGCTGCTCCGAGAAAAGTTGGTGTGAACAACTTTCTGAAGAAATTATGCCTCCGTCGAATTCCAATGATCTGCTTAAACGAAGGTTGGGTTCCGCTGGAATATCTTTATGACAGATTTGGGGACGAGAAAGGGTTTGAGAACTTCTCGGGAACAGAATTCGTCAACCAATTGAGTTACGATGCTTGGAGGGAGTTGAGAATCTTCGCATTCATGATATTATTTTTAGGGATCATGGTCTTTCCAGAGCGTGGTGGGCGCATCAGAATTAGATTGGTTGCGGTAGTCTCGTATTTGCAAAGTAGCGAGGATCATACCATTCTTCCCATGATTTTGGGAGATATTTTTCGAGCTTTGACCCGTCGCCAAGAAGGTGAAGACTACTTCGAGGGTGCAGCATTCTGCCACAGATGTGGTTCATAGAGCACCTTTATCATCATCCAATAGTAGTAAATTTCAATGATAATTGGCTTAATTACATTGAATGTCACCCAGGTAGGGCCGCGAGTTGTAATCTTCCAGAGGGGTTGAGGGCCTGGCGGACATTACTTGGTTCATTGAGTGTTGATAGAATCAATTTGAACTATTATTATGTCACGACCCAAACTGGAGGGCCATGAATAGAACCCGGCCATACTTACCGAGCACCAACATACATTTTATCTAACCTTCTTTATTATCTTTTAGGGCTGACGAGATCAATATAAATGGTAGACATGGGTCATGGACAACCAACAATAAAATATGATGGCATGAACATACATAACATGAGATGAATAGACAATCAAGAAACTATATATAAGGTACGAGCTACCACACTACCATGAGAGACTATACATTAAAAACCAGTCGACAAGGCCTACCAAACTATACATGAGTCGACACCTGTCTATGAGCCTCTAAAGGAACATAAGTGTTGCAACATAGCCGGAACAGGGCCCCGACATACCCATAATATCTATAACAAAAATGCATACCAAGACCAAGGCAAGTCCGAAGAAGGGATCTCGCCAATCACCGCTGAACTGGACAGCCTACTATGGTGGGGGAGCTGCGCCTGCCTGTCTATCAGGACCTGCATCACGACATGCAGCGTCCACAAATAAAAGGACGTCAGTACGAATAAAGTACTGAGTATGTAAGGCAGGGAACCATAAGTACGAACAGTAATGTAAGCAGGGATAGAGAATAAACAGCCTGTAACATCTGGGTACCTCTAAGGGCTACTGACATGAAATGCGTGATACATATGTATATATACATAAACTTTTAAAACATACGCCTCTGTGGGCATCATCATCATCATATCGTACCCGGCCGTAATAGGCTCGGTAAAAACGTACCCGGCCACGTGGAGCTCGGTAAAACCCAATTGATCAGTGGTTGCACAATAGGTGCCGTACCCCGCCGACTATAGCGCGGCTCGGTAGAGTAAAATAGATACATATATATAATGCATGCTCGACTCATGGACTCACGTTCTAAACCTTTCGGAGTGACGTAAGGTCGGTATCCTCTGTACACGTTATTAGGACTAACTCTTCACCATGAACCTTATAAGAATCAGGTAGTACCAATAACATTGATAACATAAGAATAAGAGAAGCAACATCAACATCAATCGTTCCATAAGAGGGGAAACAATGTAAGTACTGCTAGCTTCTAAGAGTAGAGTATCTTTGGAAGCTCGTTCATTACATTATGTACAATCGGAGTCGTGCAAAAGAAGGAAAGGGATAGCCTCACATACCTTGTATATACTGCCCCAATCACAAGCTATGCAATTTTCACGACTCCTTAGTCTACAATAAGAGAAACGATACTATAGTTACCATTCAAGCGTCATAACTATTATGTATCGACCACAAACTATTTTATGATGAAACGGACAGCACCTCCCCTATATATATGACTTCACACAATTCCAAACAATCACCAAACAGCCCAAACAACATCAATAATAATCATATTGAGCCTCCCAAAACAGTCCACGCACAACCTAATCACTTCATACATACGACGCCACCGTAGTCGTGTCAAATGACCCGAAAATGTTACGAAGAACTACCAGCCCACAACCCTACATATATATGGAGTTTCTCCACACCCTTCCTCCTCCAAAACTCCACAAAACAGTAGTAAAACACGCAGCCCAACAGCAACACAAAACAGTCCACAAAACAGTCCGCTACAAGTGAATAACTCGAACTCACGGCTTCCGATCACCGTCCCGTGAGTTCTTACATGTATAGAACGAATTACCATGAATTCACAGCAGAATAAATGTATGAAAGATAGCAGTAAACTCACCTTACTTGTTGGATAACTCAGCCCTTATCTTGGTTCTTCAAACTCTAGGGTTTACCCCCAATTTGAACTTGAAAGAGAGGGAAGATCAATTAGGGTTTGTGGATAATTTTTGGGAGGAAGTTTGCAGGGGTTTAGGTCTGGTTATTTGTGAAATATAATGAGGGATATATAGCAGAAGTTAAGCCTTTTAATGGGCTCTTTGTCTGACCTGAAATTGCCTCTTTTTGGGCTATCATTTAACCAAGTAGGTGACCCACCTACTTGTCACCTAGCAACTTGTGCAATCTCGCAAAAATGTCTATATCTCTCTACTGCCATGTCGTATTGATAAAAGGTTTAATGTGTGGGAAACTAGAGTCATAGATCTTCTATTTGGTGCGTAGATCACCCCGTAATTCCAAGTATATTGGGATAAAAGTTTAATAACATTTGACCTAAAGTTTAAGTAAAACTATAAACCTAAGTTGCAACAACTCTTGTCGACTTTTGTTTCATAACTCGTTTGACATCAAGACTATGATACGGATATCCTATGATTCATATACCTTAAAATACATTCTCTTGAGAGTAGTAAGCACCCCTAGGTTTACCCAAAAATACAGCTGACAACATCCTTGATTCGTTTAACTTCTAATACTTGTTAACCACCCTTATACACCTTTGTATTATTTAAGACCAATAGGATTAACCTCTTATCATCTTAAAGATAATCTCTTCATGGATTTACGTCGACGACCTTATGGTATGAACTAACGTATGTGAATATGGGTTGTAACACCCTCCCCCCTTAGGAACATTCATCCTCGAATGTAAGGTTTTATTGGGAGTCCAAATCATCGTGGATTCCAACGGAAATTCCCGGTCAATTTTCCCCTATAAAATGGTTACTAGCAAAACTTGCAAGCAGTTAAGCCCAACGTATGGCCTCACAAGGCTACACAAAGCATTATGGACATGTACATTATCTGCATATCACCATTTTGTATTAAGGAAGAGCATTTTCAAGTTATTGCTTACCTCATAGAGCCGTTTCACCTTCCAATGTATCCTGCGTTCCACCAACATCCTTGTTAACTTCATTCTGGAATAGGTAAGGGTATTTAGAACTCATCTCCTCTTCCGCTTCCTATGTCATTTCTTCCATATTTTTGTTCCTCCACAATACTTTGACAAAAGCTACATCTTTTGTTCTCAGCTTGCGGACTTGTCGATCTAATATAGCCACCGGCACTTCATCATATGATAGATCCTCTGTAACTTGTACATCTTTGATAGGGACAACTCGAGAAGGGTCTCCAATACATTTCCTCAACATAGCTACGTGGAATACCGGATGGACAAATTCCAATTCGGATGGCAATTCTAACTCATAAGCAACTTGTCCAATTCGTCGAAGAATTTTGTACGGACCGATATACCGTGGACTCAGCTTACCCTTCTTCCCAAAATGCATAACACCCTTCATCGGCGAGATCCTCAGGAAAACCCAATCACCAACCTCAAACTCCAGATCACGACGTCGGACATCAGAATAAGACTTTTGCCTGCTTTGTGCCGTCCTCAATCGCTCCTGTATCACTTTCAACTTCTCAATGGCTTGGTGAATCAAATCTGGCCCATATAATTTTGTTTCACCGACTTCGAACCATCCAACTGGTGATCTACATCTCCTCCCGTATAGTGCCTCGTATGGGGCCATTTTAATACTGGAATGGTAGCTATTATTGTAGGAAAATTCTATGAGTGGAAGATGGTCATCCCAATTTCCCTTAAAATCTAGAACACATGCTCGTAGCATATCTTCAAGTGTCTGAATGGTACGTTCAGCCTGTTCGTCAGTCTGTGGATGAAATGCAGTGCTGAGATTCACTTGTGTGCCTAAACTCTTCTGAAAAGACCTCCAAAAGTTAGCCGTAAATTGAGCTCCTCGGTCTGATATAATAGATATTGGTACACCATGAAGCCTAAAATTCTCCTTGATATACAACTTCGTATAATCTTCAGCCGTGTAAGTTGTCTTAACTGGAAGAAAATGGGCACATTTTGTAAGTCGATCAACTATCACCCAGATGGAGTCAAACTTATGATAAGAGCGAGGTAACCCAATAATGAAGTCCATATTAATCACCTCCCATTTCCAGGTCGGAATCTCTATATTCTGAAGCAATCCACCGGGTTTCTGATGTTCGATCTTTACTTGTTGACAATTTGGACACTGGGCTACAAATTCTGCAATAGACTTCTTCATGTTATCCCACCAATACTGCTCCTTAATGCCATGATACATCTTTGTCGAGCCGGGATGGATGGAATATCGGGATTGATGAATCTCATTTATAACCTTCTCTCGCAACCCTGCCATATTAGGCACACATGATCGACCCTGGTATCTCAGTGCCCTATCTCCTCCGATATCAAAAGCCGTAATTTTACACTGCTGAATGCTCTCTCTCAATCGTACTAAGATAGGATCTTCATATTGCCGTGCTTTTACCTCGTCTACCAAAGATGATTCTGATGTATTATGTACAGTAACACCTCCGTCATCAGAGTCTAACAATCTGATTCTCATATTGGCTAGCTGATGAAGCTCTTTAGTCAACCCCCATCTACCTGCCTCAATATGTACTAAGCTTC